>NW_026057580.1:156819-300761 GCF_023721935.1 Panthera uncia
CCCCCCCCCCCCCCCCCCCCCCCCCCCCCCCCCCCCGCCCCGCCGTGGTTCATTCTAGGTCAGACTTGTTCTCTGAACAACCGCTTGGGATCTCTGGGTGGGCAGTAGGTC
The DNA here is from genome assembly GCF_023721935.1 of Panthera uncia. Classification (NCBI taxonomy): domain Eukaryota; kingdom Metazoa; phylum Chordata; class Mammalia; order Carnivora; family Felidae; genus Panthera; species Panthera uncia. The sequence goes on from NW_026057580.1 coordinate 156,931, forward strand.
CCTATGGTCTGCAGGTTGGGAGTGGACATGTGGGGATATGTCAGGCCCATGTTCTTGACTCTCATTGTGAGCTGACCAGGGCCACTGCTGTGTTGCAGGGCAGTCCAGGAAGGGGATGTTCTGTGTGTGCCAACAGTTGGGCAAGTAGAGGTCCTGGAAGGAAGCCCAGAGAAACTGCCCAGGTATGCAGCTGCCTCCTGTCCTACAGTTGGGATTTTTAACCTGGGTGCAAGAGTTCTACGATCCCCTCCCTGCAAGTTGTGTGGAATAATTTTGTATATAAGGAAATACTGCTGTTTTTGTCATGTACATTTTTCTAGAGAAAAGGTACATGCTTTCTTCGGGTTCTCAAATGGGTGCAGGACTGAAAAAAGATGAAGAACCACTGCCTACTGCCTGTGGGAGCTGTTTTATCCTCAACTTGTTGGGTGGTCATAGGTAATGTAAAGCATTAAGAAGTTTAAGAGCCTAGACCAACATGAGACTCCTTGCTTTTCCTTCTCAACCACAGTGTTGTTTGCACCAGGTTTCGGGCCACACTTCCCATATACTCAACATAAAGAGACCCAAGCTTTGATTTCTGCCCTAATCGATAGTGTGTGCACATGGAGCTTTTCGATCCTATCTCCCAAAATGGGGGAAGGAGAGATTGCTGCTGTTATTGAGGGGCCTTCTCTTTTTCTTTATCCTCAATAAAGAGAAATATAAGCATGACTGAGCCAAGCACCCAAAACAGGGAGTCCATCCTTTTGCCACCCTGTCGACTCTGATCACAGGGGTTCCGTGTAAAATGGTGAGGCAGAGAATTCAGAGACTGCTTTGTGAAAGGGGAGAATGTGTAGCCTGATACCCCAGGACTGATTTCCTATAGTGATGTCCTAGAAGGAGAACACAACCGATTGACACGCTAAGCCAATGTTCAGGGGATTTCAGTGAGGTGATGAGACCAGCCTGAAGGAACTGAGGTTTAAGAGTTGGCATGCCCAAGGTCTCTGGCCTAGTCAGCTTGGGTCCTCTGCCAAGGCAGATGCCTTGTCTGGAGCACCTGATTCATCCTTGGTCAACATTCAGAGCTTGGTTCACTCAGAGTTGTGGTACTCAGATGAAGCGCCTGGTAGTGCACGTTGTAACCCCACTTGATGCTCACGGCGCCTCTTTGAGCTTTCTCAAATCAAATCTATAACTGGGGCCTCGTAGAAAGTGCCAGGCCTGTATTAGTCACTTCTGTCTCCCATCTTAAATATAGCAAACATCTATGAGCTAGCTTTCTGTAGGAAACCTACAGAATGCCCACCCTTTGTACCTTCAGAGGAAAGTAGGCACTGGACCCTTCTGAGATAGACCAGCAAGCCTGTTCTGTTCCTGGATGTCTGCTGTTCTGGCCCTTTAGCGGCTTGCCTCTCCCTGGCTGCTGAGCACACAGTTCTTCCCCTGAGTAGGTCCTGGAAAGCAGGGTTGGGGTCAGCAGGTTGGCCTAAGGACAGATAGAGATGAGTGCTTTAGCCCTCTTCCCCCAGACCTGGTAAGGAAAGCCCTGCTAGGAGGCTCCTGAGATCCCTGGAACAGAATTCCAGTGTTGGTAGTGTAGCTTCTTCAGGCTCTTCTACGGTTCCACCTCCCCAAAGCAGGCCAGCAGGATCCAGCTGCACTGTCTCCCGTCTGGCTCTTAATAACACACAGCATTCCCCAGAAATACCCAGATGTGTTCTAGAAGTCTGCTCCTTGCACTCACTGAGATGGTCCTACCGCTGTCCGTGGAAGGGGAGTTTCCCCCTAACCCTCCACAGTGCTGTTCCTCCTTGGATTCCACTGCTTACCATGTGCACTGTGACTCAGGAGTGAGATTCCAGGTTATAGACCCACCCACTGTTCATGTATACTGAATAGTAGTAAGTCACAGTCTTCCTTATGTTCTAGTTTTTAACCACAATAACTGCCCACCCTAATAGTTGGCAAGAGTTCACAATACCAGTCTGGTATGCCTGTCCCCTCCGCCTTGAGTTATTCCCACCAATCCACTTTGCTGCCGGAGTAAACAGTTTTATGACCGCGAGACACGGTGAACAGCAATTTGCACCGATTGGAACTTCGAGAGGCCCAAGTCTGGGCCAAGTCATTGCCTTTCTACCTGAGGATTAAAGAGGAGGGTGGGTCATCATTTTTATCTGGAAAATTGGGCTAGTAGCTCCTACCCGCTCCCCCACTCTGCACCCTTAGGACGCTGAAGAGCCCTAATTCACTCTGACACTAGCAGTGACTTGCACAGCCTTGGTTATGGCTGGGGGAGCTTTTGAAAAATACAGATGCCTGAGCCTCCTCAGACCTATTGGAGCAGAATCAAGGTGAAGCTGGGGCCTGTGAAGTCTTTTAACTTTTTCCAAAGGAGAGAAAAATGCTAACTTAAAAGGCTGAGATGGGGCACCTGGCTGGCTCAGTCTGTAGAACGTGCAATTCTTAATCTCGGAGTCGTGAGTTCAAGCCCCACATGGGTTTAGAGATCACTTTAAAAAAATTGAGATATAATTCATATGCCATGAAATCCACGTTTGAGGTGTACAATTCAGTGGCTTTTAGTAGATTCACAAGGTTATGCAACCAACACCACTATCTAATTGCAGAATATTTTCATCACCCCAAAACCCTACCCATTAACAGTCACGCTGTACTCCCTCCATCCCTCAGCCCCCAGCAATTACCATCTGCTGAATGGAATCCTACAACATGTGGCAGATACTGATTTTCAGAAGTTTTACAGATCATTCTGATGTGCAGCCAAAATAGAGAATCATTAATCATTAGATGTCTTTAGTAAGGTATCTGCAATTTGATTTTGTGGATTATTGAATAAGAACCAAGGAGCCCTTCCTGCTGAGGCTTTGGAAGGCCTTGGGAGGTATGAATTTGAGGGGAAGACAGTAGTCTGAAGCCAGTGAAAATGGCCAGATGATCATTGCTTAGTGCAGCTGTGTCTTCTGCCATCGGAGTGGGTGGGTAGGCCATTCACCCGGAGAATCACGCCCCCATGGCTCCCTGATGGCTGTCATGAGGGATGTGGAGGATAGTTATGGCTCCTGCCCTCAAAAATGTACATGGGCCAGCCTGGGAGATGAGGAAGACCATTTGCTTTCTTCTACCCCTACTCCTCTCCCCTTCCCCACCCCCCACCATGCCATAACTCTCATGTCCATTACTCATGCTGCTCTTGAGTTTGTCCCTGCTGGGGACCTCTATGATTGAGACAGCCGCCTTGTCCTCAGGGAGGGGTGTATGTGGGCTCTGGGTCTGGGATTCATGGGGCTTCTTTCCTTCAGGTGGCGGGAGATGTTTTTTAAAGTGAAGAAAACCCTTGGGGAAGCTCCGGATGGGCCAACGAGCGCCTTCTTGGCAGACACCGCCCATACCTCCTTGTACTTGGTGAGGCCCTGGGGATGGGAGTAGACCTGGGAAAGAGGCAGAAACAACTCCCAGACACTAAAGCTTCCTGCCACCTTTCACAGGTGGGTTCTACCCTGAGCCCTGTTCCAAGGCTCACTTCAGGAGAATCCACTCCCTGGAACAGCTTGTCTCCTCCAGGCCTGGAGGCCTTAGTGACCGAGCTCTGTGCTGCCCTGAAGCCTCGCCTCCAGCCAGGGTGAGTGAGGCCGTGGCCTCAGGGTGTGAGGAAAGCCTGCTCAGAACATGTCTGGAGGGGCAGGGGGCTGGACAAGTAGTTCCTAATGCGCTGGCCGGAGTGGGATTGGGTGGACCTCCCTCAAACTAGTATGCCCAGGCCACTCACCCATGTCCTTTCTGTAAGCAAATTCCTAGGCTCCTTTCTGGGGATAATCTCCATCCTCCAGGGTCGGCTGGGGAGGAAGAATCTCTACCAGAGACAGCTGTCTCTGAGACTGCCCTTCCCCTTGGGGAGCTCACTACCCATTCTGTCCTTCACCACCCTGGCCCCAAAAGATGCAGTTCCTCATACCACTGGCCTAAGTGTAGACACAGACCCTTCCCTAATTCCTCGTGATTCCAGACCAGACGTGACAGTCAAGGCTTTACTGAAGGCAGCGACAAGGGAGTTGTCCTGGCTGGTGGACATACTCCATGCCCCCTCCAGAGCACCACGGGTAGTATGGGAAATACAGCCTCACCATATGGAAACAGCCCTGGAGGAAAGGGGATGCCTCAAGAAAAAAGAAACAGGCTGTCTGCTTTCTAGATCCAAGGACCCCTGTTACTGAGGGCTCTCAACTTTGAGAGAATGGAGGAGACAAGTGTCTGTTCTCTGGTTGCAGAGGTGCCCTCTTGACAGGAACCAGCAGTGTCCTTCTCCATGGTCCCCCAGGCAGTGGGAAGACCACAGCTGTCACTGCAGCCTGCAGCCGCCTTGGCCTCCACCTACTGAAGGTGAGGGTACCTGGAGAGTAGAACCCCAACCACATTTCCCCAGCCCAGATTCTCCTTCTCCCTTCCTCCCTGGCCTGGCCCTAATGCCTCGGCCCAGTGGGCCAGTTGGTCAGGCAGATTCCCATGATTCTCAGCTACTAAGAGAGACTTTAAAAAAGGAAGGGGTTTGGGGTGCCTGGGTGGCTCAGTCAGTTAAGTGTCCGACTTCAGCTCAGGTCACGATCTCACGGTCCGTGAGTTCGAGCCCCGCGTCAGGCTCTGGGCTGATGGCTCAGAGCCTGGAGCCTGCTTCCGATTCTATGTCTCCCTCTCTCTCTGCCCCTCCCCAGTTCATGCTCTGTCTCTCTCTGTTCCAAAAATAAATAAACGTTAAAAAAATTAAAAAAATAAAATAAAAAAGGAAGGGGTTTGAAGATTTTGTTGGACAGTCCAGGGAATGAAGTTAGAGCAAAGAAGAGCTAGGACTTGGCCAGTGTTACCTTCTCCCCCATCCCTGCTCTCTAAAAAGAAGATGGCCGACATCTTCTGGCTCCTCTCCCCGCCATTCCTGCCTCAGTCACACCTGCCCCTTGCTCACAGACCATCGGGGTCTCCTCCCCAGGTGCCCTGCTCCAACCTCTGTGCAGACAGTAGCGGAGCTGTGGAGACAAAACTGCAGGCCATCTTCTCCCGGGCCCGGCGCTGCCGGCCTGTGGTTCTATTGCTGACAGCAGTGGACCTTCTGGGTCGGGACCGTGATGGGCTCGGTGAGGACGCCCGTGTGGTGGCCACGCTGCGTCACCTCCTCCTTGATGAGGACCCCCTCACCAGGTATTATACAGAGCTGGGTCTGTAAAGGGGCAGGGCCAAGCCACCCTCATCTCTCTTCAGCCTTTTGCCCTCTCTTCCTCAATGGCTTCTCAGACATCCTGCCCATTTGGCCATTCTCCAGACGGCCCTGAGCAGAGGAGCTTGGGGTATTCAGAGGGAGGAGGATGTGCTCCCTCGTGTTTTGTGGGGAGCACTAGAAAAAAAGCACAGGCTCTACCCTCAGTGAGCTCCCTGTGTGAGGGGGGAAGCATAGGTCCCCCTCTCAAGGTATGTCCATGGAGCCCCATCCAGGAAGCTGTGGGGTACTCACCTCCTCTCCCATCCCAGCACCCACCCACCTCCCTGCCCTACAGCACCAGCCTCCTGACAGGACAGGGCTCAGGGGCTGCCAGCCACATTCTCACCCTCAGTGCCCACTCCATGTCTGCAGCTGCCCGCCACTGATCGCTGTGGCCACCACAAGCAAGGCCCAGGACCTGCCTGCCGACGTCCAGACAGCATTTCCTCACCAGCTGGAGGTGCCCGTGCTGTCAGAGGGGCAGCGGCTCAGTGTCCTGCGGGCCCTCACTGCCCATCTCCCGCTGGGCCAAGAGGTGAAGCTGCCACAGCTGGCACGGCGGTGCGCAGTGAGTACTGAGGCGGGCACAGGCCTCCCCGCATTCTGAGCCGCGGTGGTACGATCCAGCTGCCCTGCGAGTGAGGGTAGAAAACCCCGAGGCTTCAACACTGGGGCCTCTGCGCCAGCTGGGGGACTAGCCTCCTGAGGGCTCTTGCCAACTGTGCCCTGCTCATGTGTCCTTTCCTGTGGTTCCCCAGGGCTTTGTGGTAGGGGATCTCTATGCCCTTTTGACCCACAGCAGCCGGGCAGCCTGTGCCAGGATCAAGAACTTGGGGTAAGGAAACTGGGCACAGGAGGGAAGAGGAGGCAAGAGGAACTGTGGGTGGGTGGATGGGTGGGGGCTGGCGGGGGAGGGGAGGAGAAACCAAGACCCCGATGGGAAGGATGCTGTACGTCAGGTCCTCCAGAGGCCTTCCTGGGTTTCTCTTTGCAGTTTGGCAGGCGGCTTGAGTGAAGAGGATGAGGGGGAGCTGTGTGCTGCTGGCTTTCCCCTCCTGGCTGAGGATTTTGGGCAGGCACTGGAGCAGCTGCAGACAGCTCACTCCCGGGCCATTGGAGCCCCCAAGGTAGAGACTCCAGGTCCTTGGAGGTAGGACTGCAGCTCTCTTCACCACCATATCCCCAACCATGCACTTTCCGTCTCCTAGATCCCCTCGGTGTCCTGGCATGATGTGGGCGGGCTGCAGGAGGTGAAGAAGGAGATTCTGGAGACCATTCAGCTCCCTCTAGAGCACCCAGAGCTTCTGAGCCTGGGCCTGAGGCGCTCGGGCCTTCTGCTCCATGGTCCCCCTGGCACTGGCAAGACCCTCCTGGCCAAGGCAGTAGCCACTGAATGCAGCCTTACCTTCCTCAGGTGGCGAGGGGGTGTGGGAGGGATGGTGGGCAAATTGGGGGCCGCAACAGGCTGGGGAGCAGGAGGGGCTGGCTGAGAGGTCACTTGTGTGTTTATGCATCTGACAAATCTCATCCTCTCCTTCAGCGTGAAGGGGCCCGAGCTTATCAACATGTATGTGGGCCAAAGTGAGGAGAATGTGCGGGAAGGTGAGTGGGTGAGGAGGGGCCCAGGTTCTAGCCCTTCCCAAACCCCGATGGCCCTTGTGCTGCCTACCAACACCCCCAGGCTGCTCCTGGTCTTTCTAAGTTCTCACGGTCCTTTCCACAAAGGACCTCCCCAGGGTGGCCTAGTACCTGGAGGGATGAGTTGTCACACCTGGCTCTTCCTCCCCTATCTCCTGACTTTAGACCCCCCTGAGCTTCCCCCTCCTGTGTGTCCCTTTCTCCTCAGTGTTTGCCAGGGCCAGGGCTGCGGCTCCATGCATTATCTTCTTTGATGAACTGGACTCCCTGGCTCCAAGCCGGGGGCGAAGTGGAGACTCTGGAGGTGTGATGGACAGGTGGGGGTCTGAGCCAGAATGGAGTCTGGGGTCCAAGACGGAGGGATGGGAGACAGGTTGCAACAGTGTTCAGCACCCAGAGTACCTGTCATTCCAGTTCTGAAATAGGGGCCTTGGAGTTGGGTGGGGGACGTTGAAGGGAATGGGGGGCTTGCCTGGAGGGGTGTACAGGGCACAGCCGAGCAGGTGGCCCTGTGGAGAAGACCTGTAAGGACAGGCACTGCTGGTAGGGCAGGGGCCGAGGAAGGGCCAAGGACTCTCTTGCCTTCATGTCCTGATTTGTAGGGTGGTGTCTCAGCTCCTGGCCGAGCTGGATGGGCTTCACAGCACTCGAGATGTGTTTGTGATTGGGGCCACCAACAGACCAGACCTCCTGGACCCTGCCCTTCTGCGGCCTGGCAGGTGTGCACCCTGTACCTCTCACCTCTACCGGGCCTACTGGGGCCTCTCCCCTGACCCCCATCCCATGCCTCCTCCACTCTCATGCTGGGCTCCCTGACCCTTATGCCCGCCTATTTCCCTAAAGATTTGACAAGCTGGTGTTTGTGGGGGTGAGCGAGGACCGCGCCTCCCAGCTACGCGTTCTGAGCGCCATCACGCGCAAGTATGCCCTGTTAGGGGGAGACTCCCAAAGGGCTTGGGCCTTGGGATGGTCCGGGGATAAATGCAACATGCAGAATAAGCTGGTCAGGGATGCCTCTTGACAAAGTAGGGGATGCCAGGTAAAACTGTTTCTCTCCTTTCCTGTATCTGCACGACAGATTCAAGCTAGAGCCCTCCGTGAGCTTGGTGAACGTGCTGGACCGCTGCCCTCCCCAGCTGACGGGGGCAGACCTCTACTCCCTCTGCTCTGATGCCATGACAGCTGCCCTCAAACGCAGGGTTCAGGACCTGGAGGAAGGTGAGTCACTTGCCAGCCCCAGAGGTCAACCAAAAAGCTAATGGGAACCAGGCCTGGTCCTAGATTTCAGAGGAGGGACTGTTGACCTTTGGGGGACTCTGGGCAAGAAGATGCCTACCCAGGGCTCTGCCCTCCTCGGACACAGGCCACAGCCTCTGTTGCTCCCTGTCATCCCCTCCCAGGGCTGGAGCCCGGAAGCTCAGCACTGCTGCTCACCATGGAGGACCTGCTGCAGGCCGCTGCCCGGCTGCAGCCCTCGGTCAGTGAGCAGGAGCTGCTCCGGTACAAGCGCATCCAGCGCAAGTTTGCCGCCTGCTAGGAGCCTCCTGCAAGCCGGGACCCTGCCCACAGTGGCTAAAGGTACTCAGGTGTCCCCACAGAGACCTGAGAGAGCAAGGGGCCCTTTCTCAACGTGCTGCTATTGCACCCAAAGTTGGCCTACCTTCCCGAGAACCCCAAGGTGCCGAGTAGCCCCACAAGAGCTCAGAGGCATCATCCCCTGCCTACCTGTTCATCCTCCCAGGCCAGCTCCGGCTCCAACACTAAAGACCCTCTGCTCAGAAGGAGGGGCTTGGGCCTGGAGTTCTGGGGTGGGGCACTGAGGGAGTCCAGTCTTGGCTGAAAATAAAATGTATGCTGCCCCCTGCTGGTTGTGGTCTGAAAGGGTGCAGTGGGAAAGAGCAAGATTGTGGAAGGAGTGAGCCACAGGGGAGGGCAAGGCGGGCACCACAGGAGCCTGATCCTTCTGATATAAACACCAGGCATGGAGGAACTGAAAAAGGCACAGACTATATTGCTCACGCTTCCATTTGCCTGAACCCAAATCCCTGTACCCCCAGCAGCAGTCTGCCCCTCCCCACACCCCGAGGGTCTGGACCGGGGGTTAGGCTTGGTATGGGGCTGCCAGTTCCCACCTCCCCAGACGGATCTGGCAGTGCCTGGGCAGAGGGTCGTGGGAGCTGAGGCCACGCTCAGCACTCAGTCCGTCCTCTTGAGCACATGGATGAAATAGCAAGGGATGTAGGCCTGGCCAGGCTTGTAAGGCTTGAAGTCCCCCAGGACGCTGTGCTGGCACTTGCCCCCGAAGGCTGCTCGGAGCAACTCCGTGAAGGAAGCCAAACGGTGCGGGTAGTAGGAGAGCCGGAACTTACTGCAACAGAGCCCCCAACCAACCATGAGGGCTGGCGGCCTCAGTACCACCCCTCCTCACCCCTACCTAGCCGAGTGGGTACCTCAAACCAGGAGAACCATCCTGGCCAGCGCCTGGCACCTGCACCGTGTAGTCCAGGGTCACCATGTGGGCCTTGTTGTTCACTGTCAGCACTGATGTCGTGATATCCTTGGTCAAGTCACTCTGTAGGTGGTAGTGCAGGCTGCATTAGCCTCTGCAACCATTGTGGGGCCTGGACCGCAGGATCACGTCCCCCATCCCCCACTCTGGGCCTCCCACCCCCAGGGGCCCCACCTTATAGTAGATGTTCTTTCCTGGGGGTGCACAGCCTGTGCTGAGGATGTGGTCGTAGTTGCGATGATCGATGACCAGCAGGCCCCCAGACCGCACCATGCTCGTGATGTTCCTCAGTGCCAGCCGGTGCTCACTCTGGTCTCCTGAGCTCCGGGCAGGGGCAGAGAGGCTCCATCTGCTCAGGGCTCCGAGCACCAGTCTCCCTCCCATCTTTCTCCTCCCCAGGGATACAGATGCCAAGGCAGAGAGGAGCAGAAAACAGTCTGCTCTGTCAGGAGAGCGGGCACCCAGGGGTCTGTGGAAAGAGGTACAGCTCAAAGCAGGGGCCATGCTCAAGGCCACGCCCTCTCTCACCTCTGCAGTCTGGCAAGTGGGCAAAACTATTGCCAAGGCAGATGACCGCATCGAAGCCGCCCCCTGGTGGCTGGGGCACATCTTTGTCCAGAGTCATCCAGTTGGCTTCTTCAATGACTGGGACCAGGAAGGGGAAGAGGGATCAGGGTGGCACCATGGCACCAGCAGCACTCACCTCCACCAAGTGCAACCCTGCCTCAGTTTCCCCTTCGAGACACACAGGGATTCCCGATCCGGTTAGAAGGAGGAGCTCACCATGGACATGGAGGGGGAAGGGAAGGGGAGAAGGGGTCAAGGGAGGAGGAAGCCAGGATGGGAAGCATGGCTCCGTGCTTCTGTGTTTTTATTTGGGAGGAGGGAGAAGACTCATCACCAGATACCTCATTCTGGTGCGTAAGCCTCCCTTTCCAGGGAAATGAAAGTAATTTGGCTGTCCCCCTTAAGGAAAACAAAGCACACGAGCACAGGAGCTGAAGGAGCCCAGGGCAGAGAGTACCGAGTCCCTGGCGGCTGGGCGGGGAGGGCCTGACTGGACCTGCATACCCCACTTGTCGAAGGCCGGTTCGTGCCGCCGGTTCCAGCGCTCTTTAAGCGCGTATTTCAGCATCTTGTCACTGGCATCCACACTGGTCACGGTGAAGCCCTCTTCCACCAGCATGATGGAGTCCACCCTGGGCAGGGTCAGAGATGAGAGGCCAAGAGGGGCAGTCAGGGGGCCTGGGAAGGCAAGGAGGAGGCCCTGTGCTGGGCACTTCTGTCTCCTCCACTCTTGAGACCATTCCTCTGCTTCCTCTCCTTAGGCCTTCTCCACTGACCTCAAATGACCTGGCAAATCGGTTTATCACCAGGTAGCAAATTCTGGGTTTGGTTTTTTAGCACCTCTTCAGAGCCGGGCGCTCTATAAATGTGCATTAATCCTCATGGCAACCCTGTGAGGTAGACAATGTTATCCCCACTTGAGGGACGGGGCAAACTGAGGCTCCTGGAATTTAGGAACCTGTGCAGGGGAGGTAGTACAGCATGGTGTTTTGTCTGAATGTCCTCTCCACTAGGTAGAGGGCTTCCGCTCCTCTGAGGCGGGATTTCCACAACTGTAAGTGGGGTATCACTCCTTACCTCATGAGGTTATGTGAGGATCTTAAAAAACGGATGTGCCAAAAGCTCCTGGCACCGCGCGTGGCGGCACGGGCAAATATTGAACAAATGTTAACTGTTAACACTGCCCAAGGCCATCACTTCGGGACCAGTGCTGCAGCCAGGACCCGAGCTTACGTCGGTCTGGCGCCAAAGCCCGGCCGCCGCCCTCCCCGGCGAACCGGCAGGCCCCACCCTGCGGTGCTTACACGCCCCCTCTGCCCCCGGGTGTCTTCAGCCCCTCCTCCCAACCGCTCTGCCCCCTCGTCCCGCCGCGGGCCGGCTGCGGCTCGCAGGTGGAGGCTGCCGGACCAACCAGGCCGAGGTCCCCCACACCCCCCCACGCCGAGCCAGCGGCTCCCTGGCCCCCGCCCCCGCTCACCCGGTGCCGCAGGCCACGTCGAGCACCCGCTGGCAGCCGTGCTGGCGCAGCAGCCCGAGCAGCCAGGCCTTGTACTCGGCCGTGCGGCTGCGGGTGTCCCCGATGTAGAGCTGCCACACGCGTGCCGCCTCTCCGTCCGCGTACTGGTCCGGGAGCCCTTCGGCCGCCACCCCCAGGGAGCGGGTGCGGTACACACTGTCCACCATCGTGCAGCGCGCCTGGCTCCGCGGCGGGCGGCCCCGCATTTATAGTACGGCCGGGCCGCCCCACCTGTCCAATGGCAGGTGAGCGCGGGGACACGCCCCTGCTGGGCTCCCAGCCTCGGGGGGGGGGGGCGCTGCCCGGCGTTTAGCACCAGCCCTTCTCGCCGGCGGGAAGATCCAGCCCTCTGGGCGACCCCGTGGCGGGAAAGGGCCCTCCCAGCCCCCTACCCTCTTAAGCCAGGTATCAGGAGGACTGGGGAGGGGTCAGAAGAGGTGGGAACTGTGAGATCGCCCACTCCACCCCTACCCAAGCTGGGAAAAAAGGAAACTCCCCAGTCCACACAGAGATCAGCGCCTAGGACTGGACCGTCCCTAGAGGAGGAAAGTATTAGCATATCTAAAGGAGGATCGTCTAGCTGAAAGAGGGCCTGGTCGGCCAGGAAAGGGATGAATAGCGAATATCTGGGGATAATGCAAGTCTGGCCACCCAAGTCCAGGAGCAGTTCTGGCTCAGGGGATCGTCTGCCTACCCGGGGGCAGATGCTCCTCTGTCCTGGAGGTGACGCATCAAGCTTTTCCTTGAGCCGCGTGAGGCGGAGTCCGGCCTTTCCTCCCAATTCTTCACCGACTGGCACACTTCTAAAGCGCTATCTGCTGTTTGAGGCCCCTGTTCGATCTCCAGAATCTCCACCAAAAAAAAATAAATAAATAAATAAAATTAAGATTTTGTTTTTAAGTAATCTCTACACCCAACAGTGGGCTCTAAGTCACAACCCGTGATCAAGAGTCACATACTCTAGGGGCGCCCGGCTGGCTCAGTCCCTGGAGTATGCTACTCTTGACCTCCCGGTTGTGAGTTCGAGCCCCAGTTGGTTGGAGAGATTACTTAAAAGAAAAAAAAAAAAAAGAAAGAAAGGAAGGAAGAAAGAAGGAAAGAAAAATAAATCTTAAAAAAAAAAAAAAAGTCACGTGCTCTCTCAACTGAGCCACCTAGGTGCCCCTAAAATTTTTACTTTTTTAAACACTATGTGCTTTCCATGGAGGTGCCCACAGGGTAGGAAGTCAAGGGTTAAGGGTGGAAGTGCTTGGTGCCCTTGCTGTTATATTGTTCACTGTCACTTCATAAATTGGCCCTTTGGTTTGGTTATACATCCACCCTTCCTCCCCAAAGCAGGAGGTCTTTTCCTAGGACACCACCCTGGACTGAGATGGATTCAGCAAGATGATACCACCCAGTGAAGCTCAAGACAGGGAGAAGAGCCTTCCCTATCTATCTTGGTTTGTCTGGCTTCAGAAAGAGCTATGTATAGAGTTTGGAATGAAGGAGGCTCTCCTCCCCCTCCCCCTTTTATTAGCTGTACAGTCTGGGAGCTGGAGGAACCCCAAAGATCATATAATCTTTTTTCAAAAGTTTATATGTACATTTTTGAGAGAGGCAAGGGGAAGAGCACAGAGTGAAGGAGAGAGAGAATCCCAAGCAGGCTCCATGGTGTCAGTGCAGAGCCCGACTCCATCCTGGATCTTATGAACAAACCTCAGGACTGTGAGCTGAGCCGAAATCAAGAGTTGGATGCTTGACTGAGCCACCCAAGTGCCCCCATTTTTTTAAAGTTTTATTTATTTAAGTAATTGCTACACCCGACATGGGGCTCGAACTCATTACCCTGAGATCAAGAGTCACATGCTCCTCCGACTGAGCCAGGTAGATGCCCCCATATAATCATTCTCAGCTTCCTATTTGTAGCACACAGATTGCCTCAAATGAGCCTGTCCTGCCCAAGTAATAGAGTCTTGTGCTCATGTTGACCCTACCGACAGGTTTTTGGCAACAGGCTTAGAAGGGCACAGAACTGGGAGTTATAAATACATAGATAAGTGGCCTAAGGCAGTTTATTATTTTTTCCCTTACTATTGATTTCTTTTCCATTTACTTTTTTTTTAGTTATTTTTTTTAACGTTTATTTTTAATTGAGAGACACAGAGCGTGTGCCTGGGAGGAGCAGAGAGAGAGGGAGACACAGAATCAGAAGCAGCCTCCAGGCCCTGAGCTGTCAGCACAGAGTTGGATGCAGGGCTCAAACCCATGAACTGTGAGATCATGACCTGAGCCGAAGTTGGACGCTTAACCCACTGAGCCACCCAGATACCCTCTTTTCCATTTACTTTTTGCCTCTTAACCCTCTCTGAATACATCTGAGGTAAGCCTGGGATTTTCTCAGGGCTCAAAATGCTGCTGGGACATGTCCCCTTTAGGGACGCCTCGGTGGCTCAGAGGTTAAGCTTTTGACTCTTGTTCCCAGCTCAGGTTTGATCTCGGCTCAGGTCTTGATCTCAGGGTAGTGAATTCAAGCCCCACACTGGACTTTAGAAAGACCAGGATAATCATTTCAATAGATCACAAGGTTTACCCAACTCTTTGGGTCTCAATATTTAAAGACAAGTATTCTTGTGATTTGGAATACTTTCTTCTCCTGATATTTACATAAATAATAGTGCATCCTGAATGAAGGGCATTGATTTGTAAATTTAGACATCTTTGCACACCCTTTCATTTAGAAACTGCCATAAAGACACTGACTCCAGAGTCATTCCATAAAACTAGTTCCCAAAAACAGCATTTTGATTTTGTTCTTACCTAGGAGGAAGAAAAGGAAGAAAAAAAATTACCTAGAACAACTATTTAAGAATCTTGCTTTTTGGGGCACCTGGGTGGCTCAGTCAGTTAAGTGCCCAACTCTTGGTTTCAGCTCAGATTATGATCTCACAGTTTTGTGGGTTTGAGCCTGGCATTGGCTCAGCGCTGGCAGCCTAGAGCCTGCTTGGTATTCTCTCTCTCTCTCTCTCTCTCTCTCTCTCTCTGCCCCTCCCCCACTAGTGCGTGCACTCTCTCTCTCTCTCTGAAAATAAACTTAAATTTTTTTAATAATAATAATAAAAAGAATCTTTCCTTTTGTTTTAGTGTTACATGATCCCCCACTCCCTCTTCCCCAGGAACTTTTTCTTGTACAGCATTCTTGTTTGTATAACATTTTTGTGATGGGTTTGCAGCCTTTGGAGGCTAAAAGCCGTACTCTCCATACTGGTAAGGAATTTTATTTAAATATTTGGTTTTTATTTACATACTGATACTTACGATTTTTGAGAAACATAGCCTTTTACCCAAAGACCTATAATATGATTTTTTAAAAATAATATGAATACTGGTAGTAAATTTGGATTAAAAAAGTATAGGTTGTGAGTCACTTATAGATGTACTTTCCATTTGAAAACAAGATTTTTGGTGTGAAGTTAATAATGATTTGATTTCTTTCTCATCCAGAGGCATTTAAAAAAATGTCAACATCATAAAGCACATGAAATTTCATGGACCTTTTTATTTCTTTTCTTTTATTTTTTTTTAAACTTTTAACTATCAAAATCTTGTTTCCTTCTCTTGACCTTAAGTTACTTGGCATTAAGCATGCTTTCAATGGCTACATTGAATAGATGTGTTATGACTTGTTTAATCATTCCCCAAGTTCTGAGTGTTTAAAATGCTCTCACAATTTTTCAACAGAGTGAACAGTTGGATAATTATGATCAAATCATATCCCCAATGGAATTTTTCTATTAATTGATATTGTCACCCAAAACAAATACTTGTTTCAATTCTTCTCTACGCGAAGATGTTATTCCTTGATATTTTACTAGTTAGAAAATTATATCTAATTGTTGTAGTCTTCTTTATTTGCCACCAAAATGTACCAAGTAATTTCACTCCTTCATCTCTAAATTGTCCACGTCCTCTACCCACTGAAATATATTGAAACTGCCTTTTGTTTTACTTGTTAGTTCTGGTGAGTTTTAGAGAAACAAATGTGAGGCCCTGGGCCATGCAAGAGAAGATCCCAGAATATGAATCAATTTACAGTTTGACTTAACTGAAAATAAGAATAGAGGATATTTTTATTTTTAAATGTTTATTTTTGAGAGAGAGAGAGCGCGCGCGTGCAAGTGGGGGAGGGGCAGAGAAAGGGGGACAGAGGATCTGAAGTGGGCTCTGTGCTGACAGCAGCAAGTCCAATGTGGGGCTCGAACTCACAAACTGTGAGATCATAGCCTGAGCCAAATTTGGATGCTCAACTGACTGAGCCACCCAGGTGCCTGTGATATTTTTAATATGTGGTGCTTATTTGACATTAGCTGAAAGGAGTAAATTTTTCATCCCCAAATGTGTGATGTTTGCAAAAAGACTTTATCTTGGGAATATGGCTGCAACCAGACAAACTCCCAAGCTATTCCAATTTGAGGACACATTAAAATTCTAGAATGGTGAAGTATGCATGTACAGTAACTACAAATGGAGGACATCCTGTGTTTGTTTAGATTCGGAACAGGTAAAATTAATTTTTCAGATGATGGACGCTAATTTCCAAACTCCAGTCCAAGGTGCTGAAAAAAACTCTTGTCTAGGGGCGCCTGGGTGGCTCGGTCGGTTAAGCGTCCGAGTTCGGCTCAGGTCATGATCTCACGGTCTGTGAGTTTGAGCCCCGCGTCAGGCTCTGTGCTGACCACTCAGAGCCTGGAGCCTGTTTCAGATTCTGTGTCTCCCTCTCTCTCTGCCCCTCCCCTGTTCATGCTCTGTCTCTCTCTGTCTCAAAAATAAATAAACGTTAAAAAAAAAATTAAAAAAACAAACAAACAAACTCTTGTCTATGGGGCACCTGGGTGGCTCAGTCTGACTCTTGATCTCAGCTCAGGTCACAAACTCATGGTGCATGAGTTTGAGCCTCTTGTCAGACTCAGTGCAGACAGTGCAGAGGCTGCTTGCGATTCTCTCTCTCCCTTTCTCTCTCTGCCCCTCCCCTGTTTGCACATGTGTGCACATACGCACATGTGCCAGTGTGCTCTCTCTCTCTCTCTCTTTCGTCTGCTGACCACATCTACCCAGATGGAACACTGGGATGTTGGGGGGAGGGGAGGGAAGCCACCCACCCACACGGACTCTGTTAGCAGATATATCACAATGGATCCCTTTTTGGACTCTTTAATATACCATATAAGACTTAATCTGCTTTAATAAAGCCCTGGTAAAACTCAGGCAATGACAGATGTTGGCGAGGATGCAGAGAAAGAGGAACCTTTTTGCACTGCCAGTGGGAATGCAAACTAGTGCAGCCACCCTGGAAAACAGTATGGAAGTTCCTCAAAAAATTTAAATAGAACTATCCTACGACCCAGCAATTGTACTACTAGGTATTTATCCAAAGAATATAGGAGTGCTGTTTCGAAGGGGCACATGCACCCCAATATTTATAGCAGTACTATCAACAATAACCAACATATGGAAAGAGCCTAAATGCCCATCAACTGGTGAAAGGATAAAGAGGATGTGGTATATATACACAATGGAATATTACTCGGCAATCAAAAAGAACGAAATCTTGCCATCTGCAGCAATGTGGATGGAACCAGAGGGTATTATGTATGCCAAGCGAAATTAGAGAAAGACATATATGACTTCACTCATGTGGCATTTAAGATACAAAACAGGTGAACATAAGGGAAGGGAAGCAAATATAATATAAAAACAGGGAGGGGGACAAAACATAAGAGATTTAAATACAGAGAACAAGCTGAGGGTTACTGCAGGGGTTTTGGGTGGGGGGGGGATGGGCTAAATGGGCAAGGGGCATTGAGGAGGGCACCTGTTGGGTTAAGCACTGGGTGTTAAACATAGGTGCTGAATCATTGGATTCTATTCCTGAAATCATTATTGCATTATATGTTAACTTGAATGTAAATTAAACAAAACAGAACAAAACAAAAACAACATGAATAAACCTTGAAGACATTGTGCCGCGTGAAATAGGCCATTAATAAAAAAGATAAGTACTGTAGGATTCCACTTGTATGAGATATCTGGGGTAGTCAAAGTCATGGAGACAGAAAGTGGGGCAGTGGTGAGGAGAGCCTGGAGGAGGGGAGAAGGAGGAGTTTTCAACGGGTACAGAGTATCTGTTTTGTAAGATATGAAGAGTCTGGAGAATGGTTGCACAGCAATGTGACTGTGCTTCATGCTACTGGATTCTACACTAAGATTGATACGGTAAATTTTATATTTATGGGTAGTTTACCACAGTCTTTTTAAAAATTAAAAAAATGCTTTAAGTATATATATATAAAAAAAAAAAAAAGTCCTGTTAAGTGAGTGTAGAATTGGTCCCTACATCAGTGGATTGCAGCACTAACTAATGGTGTAAGAATTCCACCAATGTGTAAGAAGAGAGGCTTCCTTTGATCATTTCACACTATTAAAAGCCGTTTTAAGGTGTGCTAATGCCCAATAAGATCTCTTCTGTGTATACCAATCTGCTCACTGAGCTGTACTCTTCCACAGGAAAATGATATACTATTTGAGCCCTGGCAACATGCTAAATAAGCAGTGCTCAGACAGGCGATTTACACATGCCATCATGTCTGGATGAGACGAACGGTAAAACACCAAGACCACTTTGGTGCATAAGTAATTCTGAACAAGATAAAAATCTAGCTTTTTGAGTGTCTTTTTGTTTTGTTCTCCTTTTTGGGCTGAGAACCTTTTATCTTTCAGGGTGGTTGGTGGTGGGAGGAGGTGTTGCTGCCCCTGGGACTGGTGACGGAGTCAGCCTGCTTCTCCTCTCAATGGGCAACAACACTTCCTTACAAACAGTCACGATCGTGTTAAAGGAAGCTTAAGTTCTCTTGGCCTGTACAACCTTAGTAGATGGAGAGCACAATTTTATTTCTTTATTTCTTTTTTTTTTAATTAAAAAAAAATTTTTTTTTTTTAACGTTTATTTTTGAGACAGAGAGAGACAGAGCATGAACGGGGGAGGGGCAGAGAGAGAGGGAGACACAGAATTGGAAGCAGTGGAGAGCACAATTTTAAAGGAAGAATGAGTAACGTTGGATTCCTCTTCAAGAAATTGTAAACAGCGGGGGCGCCTGGGCTGCTCAGTCGGTTAAGTGTCTGACTTCAGCTCAGGTCATGATCTTGTGGTTCACAAGTCGAAACCCTGCGTCTTGCTCTGTGCTGACAGCTCAGAGCCTGGAGCCTGCTTCGGATTCTGTGTCTCCCTCTCTCATTGCCCCTCCCCGTTCATACTCTGTCTGTCTCTCTCTCTCAAAAATAAATAAAACATTAAAAATTTTTTTGGGGCGCCTGGGTGGCTCAGTCGGTTGAGCGTCCAACTTCAGCTCGGGTCATGATCTCACAGTCTGTGAGTTTGAGCCCCGCGTCGGGCTCTGTGCTGACAGCTCAGAGCCCGGGGCCTGCTTCAGATTCTGTGTCTCCCTCTCTCTGACCCTCCCCCGTTCATGCTCTGTCTCTCTCTGTCTCAAAAATAAACGTAAAAAAAAAAAATTTTTTTTTTAAATAAAAATTAAAAAAAAAAAAAAGAAAAAGAAATTGTAAACAGGAGCCAGCCCTTGAGGGGTGCATGGCTGGCTCAATGGGTGGAACATGTGATTCTCGATTTTGGGGTTGTGAGTTTGAGCTCCATGTTGGGTGTAGAGATTACTGAAAAAAAAAAAAAAAGAAAAAAAAAATAAAGTCCAGCCCTTGAGGGCAGCATAAGGGTCAAGCTGGCTTTCACCTATATGCAACAGTAAACTCTGAAAAGGGAGAGACTTGAAAGTTGTCTTGCTCCTAATTGCATTCCCCATGTTGAACTTGGAAGACATAGACTAGCAGACCGCATAGCTGGGCTGAAGAGAGCCATGTAAGAGGCGGATGGTGCCCTAAGCCAAACTATAGCTCCAGGGTACTGTGGCCTCATGCCTCTGCCTCAGGACACTGAAGCCATTCCGCCTGTGCTCATAACCTGCTAGGGCCACTCGTGTGTGACCTTGGGCAAGTTATTTAACCTTTCATTCAATAGGTATTTATTTTTTTTTTTTCAACGTTTTTTATTTATTTTTGGGACAGAGAGAGACAGAGCATGAACGGGGGAGGGGCAGAGAGAGAGGGAGACACAGAATCGGAAACAGGCTCCAGGCTCCGAGCCATCAGCCCAGAGCCTGACGCGGGGCTCGAACTCACGGACCGCGAGATCGTGACCTGGCTGAAGTCGGACGCTTAACCGACTGCGCCACCCAGGCGCCCCTCAATAGGTATTTATTAAGCAGTTATTCTGTGCCATGCACTATACTAAGTGCTGGGGATACAACAGTAAACAAAATAGATGACATTCCCTGTGTGTGTGTGTGTGTGTGTGTGTGTGTGTAGGGGGCAATGGTAATAATGTTTCATGAGCTGGGTGCAGATGACTTGGGTTTTCAGTTCGTAAAAACTCATTGAGCTGTAAGCACTTTTCTGTACTTTGACAGTTTTTAGAAATCCATGGCCTTGAGATCATAGCAGTGTTAAATAATTATGTAAAGCATGTACAACTGTGTTTGTCACATAGTAAGCACTCAAAAAATAGTGGCTACTATTATTCCAGTGAAACTCCTTACTAGAGCAAACTAGGCCATCAGAGGATGTTTAAGAGAGATTCAACTGGCTCTGCTGCTAGGATTAGTACACAGAGCCCTCCTATAAACCACTTAGGTTTGGACCATGCATCTGTAGCAAAAAGCATGCCTTAAGATTAAAAAAAATAATAATAATGGGGCTCCTGGGTGGCTCAGTTGGTTGAGCATTGGACTTGGTTTCAGCTCAACTCATGATCCCAGGGTCGGGGGATCGGGCCCTGCATTGGGCTCCGGTGCTGAGTGTGGAGACTGCTTAAGATTCTCTCTCTCTAAAATAATAAGAGTAAAAAATTGAGATTAAAAAAAAAAGAAGACCCTGTTCATGCTCTGTCTCTCTCTGTCCCAAAAATTAAAAAAAAAAAAAAAAAAAAAAAAAAAAGTTGAAAAAAAAAAAAAAAAAAGAGGGATTTACTCACACTTGTGAACAGAAATGATGCGGGGCAGTTGGATACCACACAAAGGTTCCATATTTAAGGGACTGCCATTCATGGGTTTGTAAATGTATTATTTTCTGGCGGGATTCTGGTAGTCAGTCTCTTATTCTAACAAAACTGACATTAAGACAACTTTCTGACAGACAGAAGTCAAAGGTGTGAAGAGCACCATTTTCTAACCTGCAAAAAGATGCTGCATGGAAATATCACCCAGGAACCGGGAAGTTGAAGAAACTTCCTAGCGATTGTCCTCTAGAATAAATACAGAGTCCTTGTGCAGCCGCCCCTGAGACTACAGAGCCCCAACCCCTGAGACTCCACTACCAGGGCCTGTGGTTCTTTTAATCATGGAACTGAAAGAAATGCTTTCTGGTTTGCCCACCGGCCTTTGTGGTTCTGGATGATGGCTGAGAGACAGATCCTTTCTGGGGTTCCGACAAGTTGTGTTTCTGAGGGCAAGACACTGACCTTGTGATTTCATTGAGGCCCTCTCCCCTCTTAGCAAGACACTCTGTTTCTCCTGGTATAGTGGGGTCCAGCTGGCCTCATCTTGAGAACCATGAGAGAGGCTTGTTAAGCATGCAGACTTCTAGGTCTCCAACCCAGCAAATCAGGTGGGCCCAGACATCTGTATGTTTAACCACCATTCCATGTGACTTTTCATGTTCAGGTGAGTTTAGGAAACCCTTTTTTAACAGGATTTCTAATTAAGGGACTAAAATCAGATGAACTCCAGCTCAGCCAGTCCCCTCATCTTGTGGAGAAGTGGTGTGGGAGAGTGGAAGGCATAGTCAAGTTCAGAAAGGCTTGTAGGTGTGGTGGAGAGAGAAAAAGAAAAACCTGGAAAGCTGGATCTTGCCTCTGGCTCTTCCAGGCTGGGGGCGGGGTGGGGGAGTGGGGGGGAGGGAGAGGCTGCTTGCTGGGGTGGGTGGGTGGAGAGCTAGTGTGTGCAACCTGCTTGGCCTTGTTGGTGGTGGTGGGGGAGGAACAAGGTGCTATTCATGCAGCAGCCACAGGTCAAAGAGCAAAGCAGTCACAGCACTGTCTGCCCTCAGGTCTGGGACCGGGTTTGGATTGGGCCACTGGGTCAACACCCAGTAAGGGGACAGGTCTTGTCTCATCCTACTTTAAGGACCAATGAAGCTCTAGGGACTGATGTAAGGCAGGCACGGAGGTGTTGTGGGTCAGTGACATAATGGGGGAATCAGAGACTAGCCATGAAATCCTGGACAGTTCAGGGGGCTGCAAATGGTTCCCCAGCCCTGGGCTCCAGCCCTTGAACAAAGTCCCAGGTGGGACCTGAGTCTCGACTGGACTCTCACTGCCTACAGCCCCTTCAACAGGGGGCAGTACCAGTCCTGGAGATGGGTGGGGGCAGAGGGGCTGAACCAAAAAAGTATCATCCTCCAAGGACCTGTTGGAAGCCTCACCAGCCGGAAGAAAAATTTTCCGTTTCCTCCACCCTCTATGACCTTGGCTGCTCCAACTCAGGGGAGAAGGGGGCCTGAGCCCAGGCTATGACGGGGCCCCACACCCCCAGTTCAGGCCCTGGAACATTTCGCCAGAGCCAGAGTCTGCGGCACTTCGGCAGTGCCTCTCCCCCAGCCCAGCAGGCCCAGGCGAGAAGCAGAGAGTCTGTGCGGGTACCCACAGGGCACCTGGTGGGGGTGCCACGCTGGCAGGACCTTCTGCCATCGTCTCCTCCTAAGAAGCCTCCTCCTTTCCTTTGAAAAGAGGCGTGCTGGTAAGGGTGGAGTTCTGGCTAAGAAATCAAACCAGTTCAGTGTGGATCACACTGCCAGTGCTGGGTGTTGGGTGAAGGAGCTGGCAGCTTCAGGGTAGGGGAAATACAATGGACCCAGAGTCGTGCCAGCTGCACACTTACTAACAGCAGGACCTTGGGCACGTCACTTAATTTGAGCCTCAGTTTTACCTTCTACAAAATGAGGCTAATGGCACCCACCCCCAAGAGTTGTTAGGGTTCAAGTTAAAGCCCTGGGAGTGTGTGCCGCTGTCCTCACTATTGCTACTGAGGGCCTGATCCCTGCCCTCAGGACAGAATGCGGAGGTGCCTGGGCCTCCCACCCCTCTCCTAGAGGCCAGCCTTCCTGTTCCTCCCTGCACCCAGAGAACATGGTGTAACCAGCTGTTGTTGGGGGGCTGGGGTGTCCTCCCCTCCAGACTCCAGGCACAACAGCTAGGAAGAGCAGAGTGACCAGCTGTGGTCATCAGGTAACAAGGTTCAAGACCAACAAGTAGGGCAGATGAGGTGGGAAGGAGGGGTGGGATCTGGTGGGGTCACCAGTAAACAGTTTACACAACAAAGGGTAAGGCCTTGGGTGAGAGAGGAGAGGCAGCGGGAGCCCAGCCAGGTGGCCAGGGCACAAGTGAGGCCCCTCCTGGCCTAGGGAGCTCAGGGAGTCCAAAGGCAGCTGAGGGGCAGGGCCAAAGCCCAGTCCTGAGCCTCACCCCAAAACAACCTGGGCCCTCCCGGCACTTGCTGCCCCCCACAGCGGGCAGGCCCAGCCTCAATAATGGGGGATGGGAGCCGCCTCTCCACCCTTGGCCCCCCTGGGCTGGAAGGGGAGGGGGAGGAGAGCAACTGGGACTCCAGGCCCCTCTGAGGAGCTGGAGGGGACTCAAAAATCAGAACAAAAAAGGCCAAAAGGTTTTTACTCTGTGAGCCCTGGGGAGGGCCGGGCAGAGTGCAAGGTGTCCACAGGAGGGGATAAGCAGGGGTGGGGAGGCCTGTAGTCTTGCTTCCCTGCTGGGAAGGAGTGAGGGGAGGTGAAGGCCGGGTGCCCTCTCCACACCTGCCCCTCCGGAGTTCATACTGGAGTCCTTGGCAGGCGTGAAATCGCATGGCCTGCCCGAAGCCTGGGTTAGGACAGCCGCTTGGCAGAGGGAGGAGGTCGGTAGGCTGACGGCAGCTGATCTGAGCTCTTCCCTGGCCCTGTGTCTTTCCCGGCAGGAAGCTGGCACGGCAGGGAGGACTTGGAGAGGGACAGCCATCTGCCTGCCAGAGCTGTGCCCCAGATTCTTCAGCTTCCAGGTCAGGGGTCACGATACAGGGGGCACTGGGTTAGGCTCAAAGCTCATCCGGGGGGCTGTGTGTGAGGGGGGATGCCTTCTGGATGCCCTCATCCTCGTCGGGGCTGGGGTCTTCTTCAAGGCCACCTAGCTCCTTCCTCTGTTTGCTGCCGCTGCCCGAGGCCTTGACCTTACCGCTCTTCTTTTTAGACTTCTTCCCTCCCAGGGCGGCTGTGTCCCCCTTCTTGCCGGACCACTGCTCTGCGAGGCAACCTGGGGTGAAGAGAGACACCCTCAACAGACTGGTTTGCTGGGTGAGGAGTACTGACTGGGTGGCCCCGGAAGTGGTGTCAGGTCCCCTCCTCCTGCCTCTCTGGGGCCTCCAGGCCCCTCTGGGGGCATCTGAGTTACTGCCATGTTATTCTGCACCTGGTTTCAGTACTTCTTACTCCACGCCGTCCCATCAAGCTCCTTGAGGGTATGGTGCTTTCTAGGTCTTATCTCTTCTCTGTCCCCTCCCTACCCACCTCCCCTGAGGGGGGGCAAGCAGTAAAGCTGAGGGCCCACCCACCCTGCCCTCTCCCTCCCTCAGACTCACTGGTGTCCTTGCCCTTCAGCACATGGTTGGCGCAGAGGAACTGAGTCAGGTCTTCCTCCTGGTGGTTCCTGTACCAGTCCTCGATCACCTCCTCAAACTCTTCCACCAACACGTCGCACTATGAATCAGAATACACTGCATTGGCAAAGCCCCAGCACTGACTCGCTCCCGGGGGAGCTCAGCTGAGCCTCACAACCCACTACAGGGCAGGCAGGTGGCTGTGATTCTCCTGAGGAAACTGAAGGCAGAGAGGTGAGATGACTTGATCAAAGCCTCCCAGCTCTTGGTGGCTTTCCTCAGACCCAGACCTAGTCCCCACCCACCCCTGTGGGGTACGGTAGCCTCTGAGGGCCAAAAGGCCCATACCTGCTTCTTAAGGTCAGCCACCTCTGCAGAGGTCTCATTCCACAGCTCATAGGGGATATCCATCACCACCTTGACCCCTTTGTGGACCAGGTTGTGCAGTGTCTCAAAGGTCTCAGACATGCCCTGGAAGAGGCAAGCAGGCATGAGAAGCGGAGCTTTCCCCACCTCCCACCCTCCTCTCCGGGTGGTGCTGGAGGCCCAAGGACCCAGCTCTGAGAAGCCAGGACTCTCAAGGCTTCTCACACTGGACCTCACTTTCCTCTCCCCTCTTTCAGGCCTACTCCACAACCCCTACACACCTACACACCACACACACACACACAATCACACACAACCTATCCTGCCTCCCCACACCTCCCCCTTTCAAAAGGGGCTGCTGTGTGGGCGCCTGGGTGGCTCAGTAGGTTAAGTGTCTGACTCTTGACTTTGACCCAGGTCATGAACTCACAGTTGTGGGATCAAGCCCGCGTCGGGCTCTGTGCTGAGCATGGAGCCTGCTTAAGAGTCTCTCCCTCTCGCTCTGCCCCTCACTCTCTCTTCCCCTCTCCCTATTAAAATCATCATAATAATAATAATTTAAAGAAACAAACAAAAATCCCCAAAAGGGCTGCTGTTGCCTTCTGGCCCTTTGAATAGATACTCCTTTCCCAGGAATTAAGTGTGCCTTGGCTCTAGACCCGCTCACTGCTCTAGTTCTTCCTAGGGCTTGTGCCTTTCCTGGGTTGGAAGTGGGCACGAGTGAGGCAGGGAGGACCCAGTTCTGTAAAAATATTTCTGCCAGCTACCTAGGTCCTCTCCCTGGAGACTACACCTACACATCATCTACTTCCTCTATCTTTCCAGAGGTAATGCATGCAAATACAAGCAAATATACATACAAATCCATCCTGCCCTCCTCACCCCCATTTTTTACACAAGCAATAGTATATAGCAGACACACTCTTCTGCACCTGGCCTTATTAACAGACTTTGGAGATAATTTTAATTCACGCCACAAAGAGCTACCTCATTCTTTGTTTTGTCCACTGAATGGCCACATCAATTTATTTAACCACTGGTGAATGGTTAGGTTGTTTCTAATTTTATTGCTACGGAAAATAATCTTAAACTTTTTTTTTTTTTAGGTTTATTTATTTAGGGGCACCTGGGTGGCTCAGTCAGTTAAACGTCCGACTTTGGCTCAGGTCATGATCTCGTGGTTCATGGGTTCGAGCTCCATGTCAGGCTCTGTGCTGACAGCTCGTAGCCTGAAGCCTGCTTCGGATTCTGTGTCTCCCTCTCCCTCTGCCCCTCCCCTGCTCATGCTCTGTCTCTCTCAAAAGTAAATACAAACATTAAAAGAAATTTAAGTTTATTTATTTACTTTGAGAGAGAGAAAGCACAAGTAGGGGAGGGGCAGAGAGAAAGGGAGAGAGAGAATCCCAAGCAGGCTCTACGATGTCAGTGTGGAGCCCAACGCAGGGCTCGAGCTCATGAACTGTGAGATCCTGACCTGAGCCAAAGTCAGATGCTTAACCAACTGAGCCCCCAGGGGCCCCATAAACATTTTTATATTAAAGCAAAACATGGTTTTATTACTGAGTAGAATACAAAATTCATACAAATTTAAAAAATTTAAGACTTCTGTTGCTTAAGACTATCTCTCTAGGTTTCCCAGGGGTTTCTCACTAACCGACTTCACTGGAAGGGTAGGTGGGTGGAGAAATGTGGGAGGCAAGTCTCTTACCATGTGCCAGGCACTGAAGACATAGAAACAAAGAACTATGGGCCTTGTTTTTTTTTTTTAAATTTTTTAACGTTTATTTACTTTTGAGACAGAGAGAGACAGAGCATGAATGGGGGGAGGGTCAGAGAGAGAGGGAGACACAGAATCAGAAGGAGGCTCCAGGCTCTGAGCTGTCAGTACAGAGCCCGATGTGGGGGTCGAACTCGTGAACCATGAGATCATGACCTGAGCCGAAGTCAGATACTTAACCGACTGAGCCACCCAGGTGCCCCTGGGCCTTGTTGTAAGAAACTCCTTGTTCAGGGACAGAGCCATTCACACATACAGTAAGTGCACTGAATGTTACACAGGCACCCTGACAGCGGTCCAGGTGCGTGCCCAGCGGAATGAGGTAATAACCCCACCCCCATCCTGCCATGTCTTCTGACATCTCTAAAGCCCACAGGTCTGTACTCCCTGAGCTCTCACTGAGCAAGTGATCAGGCCTCCACGGGGATTGCCACCCTGCATTTCAGTCTGAGGCTGAGACAGGGCCCTGATGGGCAGGCCCAGGCCATGAAGAATGTGCCTATCGCCACTGAAAAGCCAGGCCACTCAGAAGGGGAGAAATGCACACCGTGGTCGATGAAGAATGGGAAGAGGCCAAGGAGGGAAGCTCCCCAAGCATGATCTCCAAATCACACCCACACCAGCAGACCACTTAGACACCTCCAGGCCTGGCCCAGTGGGGATGAAGGACAAGCACAAATCCAACCTTGGCAAACCGGTTGCTGCCGGTCCTCTCCTTGTGCAGGCTATAGTCCAGGAGCCTCTTGCAAATGGTCTCAGTGACTTCGATTAACCGTAAGTCCCTGCAGAGACAGCAGCACGAGAGGGGCTGAACTCCTCTCCTAGCCCCAGTGGGTTAGTGGTCCGTCCCTCCAGCCCTGCTACCCCAACACCTGCGCATCTCACCAAAGGGAAGTCAGAGCTGGAAGGAAGATAGGTCATCTGGTCTGGGGGCTCTGAAATGCTGGAACACAGACCAGAGAGACAAAATTGTAACAGCTCTATGGGAAGGCATTTTTTATAAAGCTAGATGATTCAGTATTTAGATGGTTTTATAAAGCAAAATGTATTAAGTTTTGATGTTAAAATATTTCTTTTTTTCTGTTTTAAGATTTATTTTTAACTCATCTCTACACTCAACGTGGGGCTTGAATTTATAAGCCTGAGATCAAGGGTCACACACTCCATTGAATGAGCCAGCCAGGTGCTCCAACACATTTCATTTTGAAAGGACCATCATGGCTGATGAAAGTTTTTTGGGGGGGTTATTTTTACTTTTAATATTTATTCCTGGCAAAATTAAAGATTGGTAACCCTGTATTACCAATTTTTTTTTTTTTTTTTTTTTTTTTAAATTTGCACTGGTCCATGAAATCCAAGAGTCTGGGAATGAGATAAGGCCCAACAGTCTTGCTTTTACAGATGAGAAGTCCAAAGCTCAGTGGAATGAAGGGACTTACGAAGACCACACAAATAGTTGGGGGCAAAACCAGTGGGCAAACTTAGGTGTTGGTCAGAGCCGCCTCCCTTTGGTGGGTCTGCCTAGCTGGAAAGGAGAAGGGAACTCCAAACTTCTAAAGCCGTTACGAACAAAGCAGGCCAGGCTGATGGGTACCCTCTTTCACTTACGACTTGGTGTATTTGACTCCGGAAGCCTTCCGATCCAGGATGCCATAGCCTGTGTCGATCACCTCCTTGGTCTTGCCGGTTTCCTCAAAAGCTGATTTCAGCTCCACCGCAACATATTTACACACTAGGGGAGGGAGACACAGCCCAGCCTACTGAGTGCACATGAGTCTGATAGAAGCCAGCTCCCAGCAAACCACACCAACGTGGATGCCTCTCCCAGACAGGGTCAACACCCCAGGCAGGGAAGGAGTTAGTCCCAGACCACCCCATGGAGGTCACCGGGGGAAACTTGGCTCCAAGATTCACTGCCCCATGTCCAGTCCTGGCTGACTCCATTTCTCCCAGCTCCTTCCTGCCCCCCACTCCCACTGCCCTCTGTAATCATTTTACTTTAAAATTTTCAAACATATAAAAACGCTGAATGAGTACAATGAATAGTGTATATAGTTTCAACAGTTAGTGATCTGCTACATTCTCTCTCCAATATGTAACATAATATGATAATATATTAATATATATCAACAATATATACATTGTTTCTGCTAAACCATTAAAAAATTGTTTTTAATGTTTATTTCTTTTTCAGAGACAGAGCACAAGCAGGGGAGGAGCAGAAAGAGACGGAGACCCAGAATCTGAAGCAGGCTCCAGGTTCTGAGCTGTCAGCACAGAGCCTGATGCAGGGTTCAAACTCACGAACCAGGAGACTATGACCTGAGTTGAAGTCAGATGCTTAAATGACTGAGCCACCAAGTCGCCCCTTTGCTAAACCATTAAAAAAAAAAATTTTTTTTAACGTTTATTTATTATTGAGAGACAGAGAGACAGAGCATGAGCAGGGGAGGGGCAGAGAGAGGAGGAGACACAGAACCCAAAGCAGGCTCCAGGCTCCGAGCAGTCAGCACAGAGCCCGACGCGGGGCTCGAACTCACAAACTGCGAGATTATGACCTGAGCCGAAGTCGGGCACTCAACCAACTGAGCCACCCAGGCGCCCCTGCTAAACCATTTTAAAAGTAAGTTGCAGGGACACCTGGGTGGTTCAGTCGGTTAGGGGTCCGACTTCAGGTCAGGTCATGTTCTCACGGTTTGTGTTTCGAGCCCCACGTCGGGCTCTGTGCTGACAGCTCGGAGCCCGGAGCTTGCTTCCAGTTCTCTCTCTCTCTCTCTGGCCCTCCCCTGCTCACGCTCTCACTCTCTCAAAAATAAAATAAACATTAAAAAAAAAGATATAAAATAAAATAAAAAGTTGCAGATATCATGACCTTTCACCCCTAAAAATGTCTTCATGCATCTCTGGAGAATAAGGACGTTCTTCTACCCAACCATACAACCATACTGATACTCGGAAAATTAACAATTCTAATACCACCTAACAGTCCACATTCAAATTTCCCCAATTGCCCCAAATTTCCCTGTCTTGTATGTCTCTTTTATTACTTGATTTCGTATGTTGTTCCACTACCAGCTCTCTGTTCCTACCAAGGTAATTTGTTCCATCCCTTCCAGAGGCCTTATTTCTACTGTTTCTGTACATTCACCTTTTTGTTTCCTCTTACTTTTCTTCAGTTTTTAAGCAACTCCTAGGTGTCAGGCACTGCCTGGGGATTCACAGATGAAAACAAGGTTCCAGATCCAGTCTAATGGAGTAGAAAGAAGTGTAAACAGATAATTACTACTGCATAAGGAGTACTACCACCAAAAGCGTGACCTGTCTGAGGCCCTGGGAGAGCACTTAATGCCCTCTAGGGGCTTTTCTGCCCATTCTCCCAGCTTCATTTTAAAAGCCTCCTCCTACTGGGAAGTTCTTCTGGACCAATCCCACCTGCTCCTGATTTTATCTGGGCCTCTGCAGGATCCAGGACCCATGCTCTCACTGAGGGCCTTTGGCCATTTTGTGTCTCCCCAGTTAGACCATAAGGGTACCCAAAGTGAGTTACCATGTATTGGATTTTTTTCTGTATTCCTCTCGTCAAGGACTGTGTGTGTGTTGGATACTTAATAAATATTGCTGACAGACTGTGTTTGTGGTCGAGCAGCTTCTGATGCCTCTGAATGAATATGATCTATAGGCTAAACACCATCAGAGTGACTGTAACACTGACAACAGTACCTCCCCTGAAGGCTTGCTTGGTAAAATTTTATAACTTACATATTAATAGATGCCTTGGAGAATCTGGAACACATGAAAATTCCAAAATACAGGCTGGGATCTCAGAGTCTGCAATGAATCGAGGCGGCTCACCTCCCAGGCTCTCTATCCAGGACACCTGTCCCCCTCCCCTCTCTGTTCTGTATTCTGTGTGAGCTCATCGCTTTTCTGGCTCTTTTGCTCCTTTCTCCCACGCCCTCAACGTTTAGGATTCCAGGCCCTGGGGACCTGGAACCTCCTTTCTCTCTTGTGCCCATCAACCACAACCTTGCTTCCCAACTCTTCCAAATCTTACCTCTTCAAGACCCCCTCTGGGGATCCCACCCAGAATCAGACTTGGAGGAGGCTCATGGCACAGGCCCCAGACTCTCCTGGACACCCACCTACTCTTTTTCCAGGCAGGCTCTCCTTCCTCTGTGCCAAGGCCTATTCCACTGAGGCTACTGAGCCGGGAGGCAGGCTTTGTGGGCCAGACACAATCAGCATTTAACAAAAAAGGTGCAACAATGATAAATAAAAGCAAATACACTATTAAGAGGAGCCTAAGAGTTTGCCAAGCCATCCTGTGACTGAAAATCCATTTTTTTCAAGTTTTATGTATTTATTTTGAGTGAGAGAGGGCACCCATGTGCGCTCAAGACTGTGCAATGGGGGAGGGGCAGAGAGAGAGAGGGGGAGAGAGAGAATCCAAAGCAGGCTCCACGCTGCCAGCACACAGCCCAATGTGGGGGCTCAAACTCACAAACTGTGAGATCATGACCTGAGCCACAATCAAGAGTCAGATGCTTAACAGACTCAGCCACCCAGGTGCCCCCGAAAATGCCTTTTAATCTTTATCCATTACCTACAAAATGGGGTTGGACTAGAATGATCTCTTAAAATCTTTGCCAGCTCTCTGCTTCTCAGTCTGTGAATGCCTCCTAATGGAAAGAAATGTGAGCTTCTTAGACTATGAGGATAATCAGAGACACAGTGGAGGCTAAGAATGAAAACAAAGAGAGGAAATGAACTCCGCAAAAGATTTTTCGAGAAAGAGTGAAAGGAAAGCATTGCAACCCTCTGCCTATTTATGGGGCTGAGGGACAAGGTACAGGCTAGCATCCATACTGGGAGCCCTACTGGTGAAGTCAGGTCGTGTCTGAAGCATCTTATCTTTCATCTCGAAAATGAAAGGATTACGTGTCCCAAACCACCTACCCCACCCCCACTTCCCAGGACTTAGGGAACATCTGGCCTGCTGTACGCTTTAATTGGGATGAAATGGATTTATAGCCAACTTGCTGAGGGGTTTGGGTTACAGAGATGGGAAGAAAGGAGTGGCTGCGAAGGTCTGGGGAGAAAACAGAGATGGGGAGAGGAAGAATGGCCCTTCATAGTCCCAGATCACTGGCTTGGGTGCTGGTGCTCTTTCTCTCTCTGAAGTTCCACACCTCCACTCCTATATCTTTGGGATTCATTTTCTCCTTATTCCTAAAATCCTCCTCCCTCACCAAATTCCCCCAGGCTCTACTCTTGTCCCAAAGTGGCCCTGTATTCTTCTCCCCTTAGGCCTCAGACCCTTCTCCTTCCTCCACCCACACCCACAGTCCCTGTTTATTCCTATTTATTCCAAAAATATTCACTGGGTGCGTACCAGGCGTTGTGTGAATAAATATCTGAGAAAAGGTCCTGTCCTCAAGGAGCTCACAGCTAGTGGGGGAGTCCATCAATTGCACAGATTAGGTTGTGGTGAGGGCCAAAAGGGGAAAGGGCTTTCTCAGGCTCTTCTTCCCCTAAGAACAGTCATACATACTTTCTCAGTTCCTCAAACTTGTCTGTCCTTTGCTTCTTAGCCTACAGGCCTCTGCAGCTGTGGCTTCCTAAGACATTCTCTCTTTTCACTTCTCTTCACCCAGCTAAGTCCTAATTATTGTTTGGGCTTCCTGTACGAAGCCTTTCCTGGCTCTCCTCTACACACAGCCTTTCCCCCATCCCTAGGCTAGATTAGATACTCCTCACTCGGCAAAGCCTGTTATCTATCATGGCATCTACCACCCTGGATTATAACTACTTCTTTTGTACCGATTTGATCGCTCCAGGTGCACCGAGACCTGATCCCTTGCCCGCCCCTGTGTCCTCAGCATCCAGCACAGAGCCAGGCACACAGTAGCTTCAACGAATGAAGAGACTCTAGCTCAGGAGGCAAGGATCTTGCATCCCCCTTACCCCCTTCTCTGCACGCCCCGCCCCTCTGGCAGGAGACTCCCCGCCGGCCCCGCCCCCTCACCTTCGCATTTGCTGGGGAGTCGAACCCAGTCGGTCTCCTCGGCTTGCACCTGGCTCGGGCCCAGCTCCGGGGCCGGCAGTGGCAGTAGCAGCAGCAGCAACAGTAGCAGGGAGAGAAGCAGAAGACAGCGGGGTCCGGGCCGGGGCGCAAGCTCAGGGAACGGCTCCATGGCCCAGCCGGACCCGACCCCAGCGGACCGGGCTGCGCTTCCTCCGGCTGCGCGCGCTGGGCCGCTTCCCGGAGCCGCTTCCGGGACTGCACACGTGCCTCGGCGTAACCAGGGCAACAGGGAGCCCCCGGCCCGCTCCCTCCTCTGGCTGCCTCGGCCCGCCCTCAGAGCCGACGAAGGCCCGCGGACTACGCAGCCAATGGGCTTTCCGGGGCTTGCATCCCAGCGAATGGGAGGGCGAGCTTTTTTCGGCCTCGACCAATGAGGAAACAGATGGTGTCCTCAGTGTCCTATGGCAGCATCTTACCCCACCCACTAACGGTGGCTCTGGAGCGGCTGGAGGACTAGCACGCCGAGAGGGGAAGCTGTGGGCTAGGCCTGAAAGGGACGAGGTTGGGCTCGTCGGTCCTGCAAGAGGTGCAGAAGGCCGTCTTGACGGCCTTCGCCGCCGCCTCCTTACGCGTCACTTCCCTCCTGGGGTTGTAATGCAGCAAACCCTTAAGTGAGCACCTGTTTTAAAATTTTATTATTATTATAGTTGTTGTTATTGTTGTAATTGCTAATCACTGGTAGGCTGTGTAGGTGAGACCATGGCGACTCAGTCCCCAGCCATCAAGCAGCTTTTTTAATGCCCAGTAATCCCAGCTTTGTCCCCCGAGAGCTAGAACAAATTACCTCCTCTCCAAGCCTCTTTCTTTCTTTCTTTTCTTTCTTTCTCTTTCTTTCCCTCCCTTCCTTTCTTTCTCTTGCCTCTTGCTTTTTTTCCTTCCTTCCCTCTCTCCCTTTTTTCTTTTTTCTTTCTTTTTTCTCTTTTTTCCCCTTCCTTCCTGCCTTCCCTCCCTCCCTCCTTTTCTTTCTTCCTTTTTTTAATTTTTAAAGTAATCCCTACACCCAGCGTGGGGCTCAAACTCACAATCGCAAATTCAAGAGTTGGGTGCTCCATGGACTGAGCCAGCCAGGCACCCTGAGCCTCAGTTTCTATCTTTATGATGACAAAGGATGCTCCTAGCTGCTGTTAAAGACTTGCCTGTAGCTGGCAACCTCAAATAGGTTTGTGGAATTAAAGCTTATTAACAGATTGTAAAAAATTCACACTTTTTTATTAGTATGTAACCTTAGTTCTCTTTTCTACCCTATTATTTATTTCTTGGATTCTGAGCTCCTACAAAGCAGGGACTTGGCTAATGAACAATTGTATTTCCCTTCTGCCTCCCCAGCAACGACAGGGTACCCCACATAAGGAGATACTTGGTGGGTTCCCATCTCCTCATCAAGAGGAGGACTTTCTGGGTCTTTGGGGCTGCTTCAGACTGCCCCTGAGCTCAGTGTCCTATGGACACACACACATACCAAGGCTGCTTTTCTGGGAAGTTGTCTGCAAATTACACTTTTGTCTGCAAGGCTCTGTTCCCCAGTGCCCTATTTTTCCTTCCTAGATATTGGATATTTATATTATTTTATGAAGTCTTAGGACTGATGCTCAGCCTTTTGACTTGTTATTTCCTGATCTTAGCTTCTTGCTCAAAACAATTGTGCAAGTGACAAGGCACTTTAGATATGAAGGGGCTGTGGTATGTATAATTCTATAGCACACAGGATCAGGACACCCTTCTGCAATGCTGCATCTTCTGTAGGCTTCTTAAGACTTGGGGAGACTCAGAGCCTGGCCAAGTCCAGTGATTTACCTAGGCCCAGGAACCTTCCTGGGAAATAATGTTAAGCCAGCCACAGTAGCAACTGAGCCTGGGGCAGGGCAGGATTGGGGGATTGGAACATGATGAGGAGGGGCATTGAAGCTAAGGGAAGCTCTGATTACAAAATGAACAAAAGGACGTCTGAAGGACATTTACTGAGGCACAAATCAGTTTGGCAGGAGCTCAGAGCTGGAAATGGACAGTGGCTGGAGAAAGTCTGAGGTTATGGCCAGACATGCCCTTGCCCCAACCCAGCCTAGCTTAGACTTCTTCTCAGTCCGTGTGTTTGGGAAGGAGCAAGCCATGTAGGGATGGTGGACGGATTTGTCCCCAGAAGTTGTGGGATACCCCTCCTTGAAGAATCCAAAAAGAGGCTGGAGTATCTCCTTACAGGCTGGTGAGAGATGAGCTGTGCAGCAGATAGTGAGGGTTTTCATGGAACAGTAGCTGAGAGGGCACAGAGGCTCAGGAAAGATGGAAATGTCACTGACACCATGTGTGTGTGGTGGTGGGGGGTGATGTTAGAGCATTTGCTAATACCACCTTGGGGGAAGAAAGACAAAGGTAGCACCACTTGTCCAGCAGACTGTCCTGTGCTGCCTAGGGGACACCTGGATTCACATGAAAGCACCCAGAGATTCCTGCGGGTGATTACTGGAGAGGAACCCCTGGAAAGACTGGATTTCCTGCCAGTGCTGGAGAAACAGAGGCCAGACACTCTACTGTGGGGGCCTCATATACTATCAGTGTAAGAACACTCTTTAGGAAACAAGAAGACTCTTTAGTGCCTGGCTCAGGGTTGATGCTCAATGAATATTTGTTAAATGAATAATGACCCTTAACTGATTAATAAGGTGTAAGTTTGTAATTAATATCCATGCTCTTGGCATTGTATATGATCCTGTTACCCTGGGATCCTGGCCCTGTTCATTTCTGTCAAGTCTGTACAAAACTTCACATCAGGCCCAGCACCCCACCTTCCTGGCTTCCTGGGCTCCTCATCCTGACCTCTTGCAAAGGCTGGGTCAGGATAGGGAGACAGAGAGGGAGCCTCACCCCACGCCTGCCTGCGGAGAAGGAGAGGTAGGACAGCATCTTCCCCAAACCCTGGCATCACTCTACAGTTCCCAGAGTCTCACCCTCAGGAAGCCCTCTTCCTCAAGGGAGCCCTCCCAGATTTCTGCTTCTTAAAAATCTGCCAAATCCCCTCCTCCCAGGGCAGACGTGAATTAAAATATGTTTCATTTGTTTGTGTCATTTAAGTTCCCCTTTAATTGTTCTCAGTTCTCTGCACCTCAAGGGTCCCTGTACCTGTGGATCCCCGCCCTCAAGCGGCTCCCGGTCTGATGGGAGAGATACAGCCTTCTCCCTCAGAAGGCCCTCAATCCGAGGCGGGAAACAAACCCCAGCGCCGGAAATTTCCATCTGCAATAGGAGGCAGGTCACACACAAAGATTGCAAGGCTTGAGGCAGGAATTCAGGGTGACTCACGAGCACCAGGCCCAGGCTCGGTGGGTAGGGAGCGTCCCCTCCTCCCACACCGGGCTCCTGGACTCCCAGCCGAGAAGGCGGGGCTGCAGCGACAGGGTGAGCCCCGGGCCTGCCGTCCCCCCAGCACTGCGGCGAATCCAGGTGGCTGGAGCTGAAGGCTCTGCTGCGGGCGGAGGCTGCGGGAGACGGCGGGGCTCCAGGGGGCCCCTGGGGGGCGCGGGGAGCCCGGGGTCCCCCAGCGTGGAGGGCAGGGCACGGAGGCGGCTGTAGGTCAGAAGCACGTCAAACAGCAGCAGCTTGAAAAGCAGCAGTCGCAGCGCCCCCAGCCGCAGCGCCTGGCCCCGCGTCCCTGCGGGAGAGAGAAAAGCAGTTAGGGACCTGGAGGCCAGCGTCAGCCCCACTCGCAGGAGGGCGTTCTCTGGGGAAGAGGGACCTTGTCCTCTGCCCTTGCCGTTCCTCCTCCCCGCCGTTCCCCAAAGCCAGGGCAAGTCCTCCCTGGTGTCTGACCTGAGCTCTAACTGGTAATAATAACGCACACCTTCCCAGCCTTCATTTTATCTTATTCCCCCCCAAACCAGGGGGATGTAGGCCAGGCAGAAATTAGCATCTGATGCAGAGGCAAATAACCAGCTCCAAATGCTCTATGTGGTGAGGAAGTAGAACCTGACTCATGACTCTCTCTGCCTGTTGGGTGGTGGGACTGTCTATCACCCAGTCTCCCAAGGCTCTGATGCTGACACCATCCATCTGGGCTGCCCAAGGAGAGCTTTAAGGAGCCTCCCGTTAACTCTCACCTACACCTTCCAACTGGTGTCCAGGGAGTACTCTGGGGTCAGAGGACCCACTCCCATTTACCCACAGGTAGACTCAAGCCCAGGCTTGCCAGTGCCCCAACCCAGCAAGGCAGCCTCTTCAGGGAACACCACCAACCCCCCGCCCCAGCAGAGTGGAACCATCAGGCCAGACCCTAACAGAGCCCAAGATCCCCAGTACTCACCCCTGAGAGGCTCCCAGAGGCAGGTTCTGGCTGAGGAAGTCTCTCCTGCCAGTCAAGGAGAAGAGAATGAGTCTTTGGGGATGGGCTCTGCCCTCCACCCAAGCACTATGTTCCCAGCCTGGCACAGGGCAGCCATTCACGGCATGTTGGACAAATGAACCAGATGAACCAGCAGTAGGAACCTGGGGCCCATTTGCTACGACTCCTCTCAGGGGCCCAGATCTCTCTCACTCCCCACGGTCGACTGTTCTGTGCCCAGGGGAGGCTGAGGTGCCTCAGCACTTTCAGACAAGAAACTGATTTTCTTAGCACCCTTCTTTGAAAGGCGGGACCTTTAGTCCACATTCCCGTTTGGAAGATGACAAAACTGCCATAATCCAAAAAGAGGAAGTAAGTCATCTAGTAAAAATAATAGCTGGCTTTGGACATATCACTTAGCTTCTCTGTGCCTGTAATATTGGGAAAATAATATGACCTAGTTTATAAATGTAAAGTGTTTGTAACAGTGCCTGTTGCAGGGTAAACAATAAGTAGATGAAAACATTTTGTTATTTAATTATTGCTTGGTCCTTATAAGTAGGGCGTCATATATAGGGCAATACAGATATTAACCCTAGGTAATAGAAGGGAGGAGGTACTACCTCTTGGAAGTCATGCATCAGAGCCTGGATTTGAAGGAGATATTTGAAGCCTGGATATTTGAAGGAGTTGCAAATCCAGGACTCAGGGCCCTGAGGTCACCCTGCTCTGATCCTACCCATCGTCACCTCATTCAGATGGTTGGCATGTGGACACCCTCCATGCCCCCATGGCCCAGAGCCTGCCCTGTCTCCCACCATATCCTGTTTCCAGGGTGTGTAGGGGAGGGGCAGGGAGCATCCACAGGGGCCCAGACGCCGTCCCTACCTGACAGCTGGAGGGGCCGTGTGCTCTGGCTGTGGTCGCCGGCCCCGGGCCCAGTGTGGCAAACCAAGTTTTCCCAGGCTGCCAGCTCCTCAGAGGGCAGGGAGAGCTGGGCCAAGCTAGTCCAGGTGCCGTCAGCCTCTGGGGAAGGGCCGTAGGTGAAGGCGTCCAGCGAGCTGCCATTGCCAGCTGAGAACCAGATGGGGCTCTCAAGGCCAGGGGGTGCAACATCGAGGACCAGGCAGACCACCAGCGTCTGCTGCTTCCCATTCACCAGCAGCGTGATTGGTGGGGCCAGAGACGGGAAGGGTGTGCCGCCCACACCTGTAAGAGAGCATGCACCTGTGGGGGGCTTGATCTGTCTGTGCCCTCCCAGGCCAGCACCTCATAATAGACTTCTGTCCTTCCATCTGGGTTTGCTTCCACCATCCATCTATCTTTCCACCCACTCATCCATACCTCTCTTCTTGCATCTACCCATCGATTCATCCATGTTTTCCCCATCATCTGTCTTTCCTATACCTCTTCTACCGTCCATCTGTAGATCTGTCCACGCATCCATGCATCCATGTATCCATCCTTCCCTCACCCATCATATCCATCATATCCCTCACCCAATATCTGGCATACTCTGTGCCAGGAACTGGGGATAAAACACTGGTGACGACGTTGTCCCTGCCCTCAAGGAACCTTTCCTATGGGAAAGATAGCAGGTGCATAAACACATTCTTATAATACCTTGTTGTGCCAGCCTCAGGAGAGTGGTTACCGCTGGGGAGGAAGGGAAGGAAATAAGATCTGGAATGAGATCAAAGAGGGCTCCGAATGTATCTGTAACTTTTTGTTTCTTTTATCTGATTCAAATATGGCAAAATTTTAACTATTTGTTAATCTCAGTGGAATATGCAGAGGTGTTTGTTGCCCTATTCTCTGTTCTTTTCTGTAGGTCTGTAGTATTAAAAATATTTTTAATGTTTATTTATTTTTGAGAGAGAGAGACAGACAGGCAGCATGAGCAGGGGAAGGGTGGAGAGAGAGGGAGACACAGAATCCTAAGCAGGCTCCAGGCTCTGAGCTGTCAGCACAGAGCCCGATGCAGGGCTCGAACTCACAAACCATGAGATCATGACCTTAAGCTGAAGTTGGACACTTAACTGACTGAGCCACCCTGGCGCTCCAGTCTGTTGTATTTTTTAGAAAGATTTTATTTTTAAGTAATCTCTACATACAACGTGGGGTGGGACTCAAACTCACAACCCTGAGACCAAGAGTCGCATGCTCTACCAACGCAGCCAGCCAGGTGCCCCTATAATATTTTTTAAAGAGCTTTGTTCAGACATAATTTATGTATTATACAATTCACCTATTTCAAGTGTATGTATTATTTCATAGTTAAAAAATCAAAAATAGGGGTGCCTGGGTGGCTCAGTTGGTTTAAGCATCCAACTCTTGATTTTGGCTCAGGTCATGATCCCAAGGTCGTAGGATTGAGCCCCGACTCGGACTCCACACAGACTATGGAGTCTGCTTAAGATACTCTCTCTCTCTCTCTCTCTCTCTCTCTCTCTCTCCCTCTCTCTCTCTCTCTCTTTCCCTCTGCCCCTCCCCCACTTGCTCGTGCAAGTTTTTTTTTTTCTCTCAAAAAAAAAAAGAGTCACATGGGTACTGCAAACATCTGTCCTATATTTTCTGGGATAGTCTTGATTTTCTACAATCTTATACTTTTCAGTGAAGGTGACAATATATATAATGACCAAAATGTTATTGTTGAATAGTTGGATATCTTTTCATATAAATAAAATCTCAAACGTTAAAACCCACAAATTTACCCCATGAGTTAAATGCAGCCAAGCTAAAGAAATTCCCCAGGGCACAGGAAAAGACACTAGAGAATCTTGTGGGGAGGTCAGAGTGGGGGGTGCTCAGGGAAGGTTTCTTGAAGGTCAAAGAACTGATCTGGAAGCATGTGGAAGGTAAGTAGCCTACTCAGGATTGGAACTCAGGTCTCTTTGACTCCTGCTCCCATAGACCCGCCCCACTTGGAAGGGTGACTAAGATTTTGCTACATGGCACAGTGGATCAAGCCTGGGACATGGCCTCAGACAGAGTTGGTTTGACTCTTGGCTGGTCCACTTAATTTACTGAGTCTTGAATGCTGCACCAATATAATAAACTTAAAAACACCAGCCCAGTAAAATTGTTGTGAAGAATAAAGGTCATGAATGTCAAACACCTTGGCAGAAAAGTATTAGTATTATTTTATCAATACTAATATTAATAAGGCATGGCAAACAAAAGGAACAGAGAAAGCCGAAAGTGAGCTCCTGAGCCTGTCCAGTTGTACAGATAGAGACACTCCCCAGGTTGAGTTTAGCATGTGCCTCCTCCATGAAGCTGCCCGGGATTGCTCCTCCTCAGCCTGGCTGCTTCCTTCCCAGACCTTTTGCCATGGGCTCTCCCTGCTTCACATGGATATGGTTAATCTCCCTAGCAAGAGACAGCTTATGAAAATACTAGAAGCCAGCTTTAGATCAAGAAGATGCGGGGGCACCTGGGTGGCTTGGTTAAGTGTCTGACCCTTGATTTCAGCTCAGGTCATAATCTCACGGTTCCTGAGATGGAGCCCAGCATCAGGCTCCTTGCTGATGTTGTGGAGCCTGTTTGGGATTGTCTCTGTCTTCCTCTCTCTGCCCCTCCCCTGCCTGCTAGTGCATGCTCTCTCTGAAAATAAATAAATAAAACTTTTTAAAAAATTTTAAAAAGAAGATGCCCTGACTCAGAGATCAAGGCCTTTCCCCACCACATAACATGTAAACATGCACATACTTTTAGATGAAGCTGGGATTCTATCCGGTAAGTTTGTTTGTTTGTTTGTTTAGAGAGGAGGGGCAGAGAGAGAGGGAGAGAGAGAATCCCAAGCAGGCTCTGCACTGTCAACATGGAGCCCGACTCGGGTCTCCAATGCATGAACCGTGAGATCATGATCTGAGCCAAAATCAAGAGTTGGACGCTTAACCAAATGAGCCTCCCAGGCGCCCCAGAATTCTTTCCTCTAAACACAAGTCCTTTGGCTCCATTCTTGATCTTTGAGGAACTGAGGGTAATACCCTTGGGAAGTCACTGGGGCCTTGGGACCTCTCCTGAGAACTCACGAAGAAGGGGGAGCAGGGATGAACCTGAGGCATTCTGAGTCCTTTTGGAATAGGGTACTATTGAGGGCAGGAGTCCAGGACAGGAAGGACAGGAGAAGATCTCACAATGCCGCCCATGTCCCAGCCCTGGCTACCCCATCCCCACCCTCCCTGGATGCCCATCCAGCTTGTTCTTATTATCTACCTCCAAGAAGTGACTGCCCTACTACCAACACTGTGGACTCCAGGGAACAGGAGTTGGAGCCCCAGAGAGAGGTAGCTGGAAGGTGAAAACTGTGGGGAAGGGAGTGGTGGGCTTATGGTAAGACCCTTCCCAGGGACCCCACATAGGTCTGTCCTGCCTCCCCACATCCCACCCACACCCAAGGAGGTCAGGAGCTAGGGAGTGGGCTTGGGCAAACGAATGGGGCCCAGAGAGGGATGCAGGGAGGGGGCTCACCTATGGGCAGGGCTGGACACCCGAGGGCCAGGAGAAGCGGCAGCCAAGTCCTGGCCATGGCCCACCTGAGAAGAGGCAGGACTCAGCTGCAGGCTGTGGGCTGCGGGAGGAGGTGCCCGCAAGACTGCCTCCCAGGCCACAGGCCCAGCTGCACCTCAGCTGCTCCACCACGGAGCCGTTTCCCCAGTGAGGGCCCCTCCCACCGCCACCCTGGCCCCCAAACCCAATCCCCTCTCAGGCGCCAGGGAACTCAAGGTGCCTCTCCCACAGCCTACTCCCTCCCATCTGAAGAGCACCTCACGGTCTGCAAAGTCTTTTCCCACTCACTGGCCCTGCCATCTACAGGATACAGAGCACCAGGCTGTATTCAAGGCCTTGCATTCAACACTTCATTCTGTCCAGCCAACCGCTATAAGTTCCATTTCACAGGTGAGGCAGCTGAGGCTCAGAGAGGCTGAGTGACCTGCTCAAGGTCACACAGCTGGCAGGTGGCAGAGCCGGGGGGCTTGGATGGTTTCCTGACGGCTGACCTCACTGTAGCCAAAAAGCCCAATACACTTATTTCAGTGTTGTTACAACATCCCGCCCCGCCACGTTTAAAAATAGAATTTAGTTTTTAGAACAGTTTCAGATTCACAATGATATTGAGGGGAAATTTCAGAGATTTCATGAATATTCCCTGCCTGTTACATCGACTACCTTAAAAAAAAATTTTTTTTTTTTAATGTTTGAGAGAGAGAGAGAGAGTGCAAGTGGGGGAGGTACAGAGAGAGAGGAAGACCCAGAACCCCAAGCAGGCCTCAGGGTCCAAGCTGTCAGCACACAGCCCGACGCAGGGCTCAAACTCACAGACCGTGAGATCATGACCTGAGCCATAGTCGGCTGTCCAACCGACTGAGCCACCCAGGCACCACTCATCGAATCTAAGAATAAACTCTTTAGGGGCACCTGGGTGGCTCAGTCTGTTAAGCATCCAACTTCTGCTCAGATCATGACCTCAGGGTTCATGGGTTCTGGTCCCATGTCAGTCTCTGTGCTGACAGCTCAGAGCCTGGAACCTGCTTCAGATTCTGTCTCTCTCTCTGCCCCTCCCCAACTTGTGCTCTGTCTCTCTCTCAACAATAAATAAACATTAAAAAAGAAGAAGAAACTCTTTTGGAGCACCTGACTGGCCCAGTCAGTAGAGCAGTGACTCTTCATCTCCTTGATCTCTGGGCTGTAAATTCAAGCCCAGGTTGGGTGTAGAGATTATTTAAAATGAAATCTTAAAAAAACAAAACAAAAAACCCTCTTCATAAATGCCATTTTCAGTGACTCTACTAAATTTTAGCTATAGCTGTCATTTTGACCCTGAAACTTCACACCTAGGTATATACCCTAATGAAATAATGAGTCAGTCATTATAAGACAAAGATTTATACACAAAAATTTTCTTTGAAGTAGTAGTATATGTAAAAAGCAAGAGAAATTGGAAACAGTGTAATTGTTCAACGCTAGGGGAAGGGCCAAATGAATTAATGTTTGGTGTACCTGCATTAGTGAATATTATGCAGCAGCTTTTTTTTTTTTTTAAAGTTTTATTTTTTATTTATTTTTGAGGGAGAGCATGCACGCACAAGAGAGACGGGGGAGAAGGGGCAGAGAGATGGGGGAGGGGCAGAGTGCCAGAGGGAGAGAATCCAAGCAAGGTCCACACAGGAACCCAACTCGAGGCTGGATCTCATGAACTGTGAGATCATGACCTGAGCGGAAGTCAGAGGCTTAACTGGCTGAGCCATCCAGACGCCCCCAACACATCTGTCTTTCCTAGTGGGATTTATCTCACGGTTTTTTTTTTTTTTTTTTTTTTTATGTTTATTTACGTATTTTGAGAGAGAGAGAGTGAGAGCACTAGCAGGGGAGGAACAGAGAGAGAGAGAGAGAGAGAGAGAGAATCCCAAGAAGGCTCCCCGCTATCATTGCGATGTGGACATGGGGCTGTATCCCACAAACCATGAGATCATGACCTGAACGCAAATCAAGGGTTCCCCGCTCAACCCAACCCACTCAGCCACCCAGACGCCTGCCTTATCCGTTTTAAGCCTAGAAAGTCCTCGCCCTTCTACAGAACGGATACATTCTCCCTTCTACTGTCTTTTTGTACGTGTGTAGTTTAATCCCCAATCCCCCATCACCATTTAACTCTATCAGGAATTAATTTCGGTGTATGATAGAAGACATGCATCTAAATTTCATGCCCCCCCCCCCGCGCTAATCGATTATCCCAGGATATCGATTACTTGCGAGGATATCGATTACTATCCCAGGATATCGATTATCCCTATTACTTGCGAGACATTCTCTATGTTAATATCTTTTATGTTGGAGGGTTTATTTCTTCTTGGTTCTCAGGATTCTTTATTCTGGTGCCAGCCTCACCCCATTTCCGTCGGGATGGTTGCTTTAATAGTTCTGTCTATTGCACCCTCCGACGTCCCGCCCCCTTCCCTCAGGGAGGCCTGGAGGCCAGGGGCGCCAATTGTTCCCAGGCGCAGCCCGCGCCCAGGTGCCCAAGGTCTGCGCGGGCTCCCGCTGGGAGGGGGAGGGGGCGAGGGCGGGGAGGAGGCAGG
The DNA here is from genome assembly GCF_023721935.1 of Panthera uncia. Taxonomy (NCBI): domain Eukaryota; kingdom Metazoa; phylum Chordata; class Mammalia; order Carnivora; family Felidae; genus Panthera; species Panthera uncia. Next base: position 200,780 of record NW_026057580.1, read on the forward strand.
TGTCCCTAACGACTCTCCTGCCTTCCAGCCTGGGGAGGTGCTGGCCCGGGCTCCGTTACCACATTACAGATGGGGAAGGAGCCCTCTGGCCTCTTTAGGGTTTTAAGACCTTCCCAGGAACAGGGAGGCAGAAGACCCCTTGTGCCAGCCGCCTACCTTGCCGGCTGCCAGCTGGAACCATCTGCTGCTCAGCTACCCTCCCACCGGCCCACTCCCAGCTCCGGGTTACAGGTCTCATCCCCAAAGCACTGCAAGCTTTCCTTGCCCGCTGTCACATAGGTATCCTCCTTCCAGAAGCGCCAAGAATCTCCCTCTGCGGGCACAGTCTTGCGGGTCCTAAAGATGCCCTTGCCCAGGACTGTGAGGATGTCCTGACATGCTGGCATTGCATCTCAGAGCTCCTCTGAGAGAAATCCTTCTCTGAGCTCCTCACTTGGGATTAAACTTGGCCATTTGCTGACCTGCTACTAAGAGCCAGGTCCTATTCACAGACCTCTCCTTAAATCCCCACAATCACCCCATCAGGTGTTCTCATCCCTGTTTCCAGCTGGGGAAACTGCGACTCTGAAAAATGAAGTTCCGAGGATCCCCTAGCAGCAAGTGGTGGAGCTGGGATTTCACTCTAGGGATGTGTTCACAGGAGTCTCTCCAGGGCTCTTCATACAAGGTTGTCCGATAGGAGTACCCATCTGAGTGCCTGGCACAGCAGATGATCTCTCCCTCTCTCCCCTTTTTTCCATATATACACATAGAAAACCAAGGGCTCTTCTAAACTGGGATGAGCCACATAGGATATGAAAAAAGAAAATGAAGGAAAAGCAGCAGTGCTTATTAGAGAAAGACCGCCGCTATTAACCAAGCAGTTACCAATTGTAAATCTGACATATCCAATTAGAAGACTGCAGTCAGAGGGCCAGATCAGGATGTGTGTGTGCTGAAGTAGCAAGTAGAAGTGTCTTCCAGTTAATACTGACAGGGGCACCTGTTTCATTGATCAAATAAAAAGTCCTACAGTGATAGGTATATTACAAAATAAAAATCACCTGAAAGTTCAATAACAAGGAAGGAGCTAAATAAACCAGAGTGGCTCTCCAGGATGAAATACTATGCAGGCCTCAGAATATCCTCGTATTGCAAACCATTTCTTGGTGTCTGTTTTATGCCAGGAATTGGGGCTGGGGATAAGACAAAAAGAGCTACTCCCACCAGTCAAGGAAGGAGACAGGCTCATAAACAGACAAGGGACTTGGAGTGTAACATGTCACGACTGGTGTGTGCGCGCGTGTGTGTGGGGTCCCGGGAGAGAGAGATCATCCTTTCTGGAGCCGATGTGAGCCTTAGGAAGAATGATTTAGAAGATACTTGAGCTAAGTCTTGATTCTTTCCGAAGAGGTTGTAATGACACGGGGAAATGTTTCAGTTATGATGTTAATTAAAAAAATTTTTTTTAATGTTTATTTATTTTTTTTATTTTTTTAATTTTTTTTTCAACGTTTTTTATTTATTTTTGGGACAGAGAGAGACAGAGCATGAACGGGGGAGGGGCAGAGAGAGAGGGAGACACAGAATCGGAAACAGGCTCCAGGCTCCGAGCCATCAGCCCAGAGCCTGACGCGGGGCTCGAACTCACGGACCGCGAGATCGTGACCTGGCTGAAGTCGGACGCTTAACCGACTGCGCCACCCAGGCGCCCCAAATGTTTATTTATTTTTGAGAGAGAGAGAGAGAGAGAGAGAGAGAGGGGAAGGGCCAGAGGGAGAGGGAGACACAGAATCCGAAGCAGGTTCCAGGCCCCGAGCTGTCAGCACAGAGCCAGATGCGGGGCTCGAACACATGAACCGTGAGATCATGACCCGAGCCGAAGTCAGGCGCTCAACCGACTAAGCCACCCAGGCGCCCTGGGAGGATTATTAAGAGACACCTCAGTGACTCCCCTGGGCTCCAGATCTAGCCCCATCTCTATTATGCAGTAGCAACCTAATTTTCTCTAGTAATTGGGCTTCACCAACTGAGACATTACAGAGGCGCCTTTCTCTGCCTATTGGATCAGTAGCAGGAGAAACCAAAATGGCCAGGGCCATCTCAGCTTTCAAGTCATCAGTTCTATGATTGCCGTATGGTGGGAAGTGTTTCTCTCTGGGGTTCTAGGATCACCACGCCCTCTGAGTCCATTCCATTATTGGAATGGGAAGCAAAAATTCTCCTGGTAGGTTATAGACTTTAGGTGTAATAGTGAGGAGGCTCTGACTACCCCTACCTCTTGGTTATATATGACCATGTATGGTTATGGTTTAAGGAAACACTGCATCGAGTAGGATAGCCCCTGCACCTTGCAAAGTGTGGTTTTGCAGCTATGCTCCAAATGAGCCTTCAGCAAGCCAATCCACCATTCTCTCTTGCCTGCTGCTTTGAGATCATGGGGCACACGGTAAGATCAGTGAATTCCTTGGGAGTGAGCTCATTTATACATTTCCTTGGCAATGAAATGTGAGCCCCGGTTGGAGGCGATTTTGTGTGGAATGCCATGGGGATGGGTAAGGTATTCTGTCCATCAGAATACCTGATGCTGACAGAATAGTGGTGCTGACAGAAGACTGTAGGCAGAGGAGGTGAATTCATACCTGGAGTATGTGTCTGTTCTCATGAGGATAAAGCACAGCCCTTCCATGCTAGGAGGGCCCAGTCAAATCAGCCTATAAACAGGTGAGAATGGCACCCAGTCAGGGACTCAGCATGGGGCTGTAAGTAGGATGGGCATTCAGCACTGGTCACAGCCGGATTAGCCTCAGAGAAGGGAAGACTGTTACTGAACCAAAGCATAGCTTCCATCCCTGCCACCATGAGTCCACTGAACAAGGCCTAACGTGCCTGGGGAAAGAGGGTCCACAGGACTGTCATTGTGTCCAACGGGATGACCATTCTTTCCCATGTCTTAATGTGGGGTATTATGGCTACCTTTTCTTTGGCTGTTAAACATTGCCACCTGGCCTTTACGCTACCAGGATACCATTATTTCCACTGAGATCACGGAATCCAGTTCTACTGATTCATCCAGCATCCCCCACTAGCATCTCCAGCCTACAGAGGACAGCCATTAGAGCAAGTCAAGGATGTGGGTGACTCTCACCAATGCATTTATCTCCCTCTTCCTTCCTTCCTTCCTTCCTTTCCTTCCTTCCTTCCTTTCCTTCTTCCTTCTTTCTCTTTCTTTCTTTCTTTCTTTCTCTTTCTTTCTTTTTTCCGAGTAAACTTTGTGCCCAACACTGTGCTCAAATTCTTGACTCCGACATCAAGAGTTGCATGCTCTACTGACTGAGCCAGGCAGGCACCCCTCACCAATGAATTTCGTAATGCTTTGGCAAAGAGGTGTTTTCCAGACCCGCTTAAAATATGTGTTGAGGGGTGGCTAAGCAGGTTGCACATAATAAATCCAATCTGGCATGCACACCTCTCTGAGATTTTGGATTCTTTCCTTTACATTATGCCAGGGAAATTCTGGCATTTCAAGTTTACTAACTATAGGCTACCATTAAATCCAGGCTTTAATTAACCAACCTCATAGACTATTTATGCCTCTCCCAGGTGCTTGAGCCAACACATTAAATCCCAAATCCTGGATGAGCATCCATGGACTTGAGTTTGGGCAAACTGAACCTGACATTCCACCCTCCTGGGTCTATTTCCCTTAGAACCCATTCCCACACATATTGCTGTGGCTCCTGCCAAGACAGTTTAGCAAGGTCTGTAATTCCTTCTGTCTGGGCGTCCTCCTCTCAGCGTGGGCCTTGTGCTTCTCTGCCCAGGCTGCTCTGGGACCTGATTTGACAAGGGCCAGGGAAGACTGGAGGTGGGGAGAGTCCTGAAGCTGATGTCTGGGGAGACGGAAGCCAATGTCTGCCCAAATGTCCCCATTTCATCTCAGAGTCCCTCGGTGCCCTTATGTTAGCATATTCTTATGCTGCCCTAGAGGGCTGAGCACTTAATTAGCACCACAACTTGGCAACCCCTACAATGACATCCCGGTGCCCATCCTCAGCCATGTGGGCTCATTTTGCCTATAGGGGATGAGGGACCCCTCCAAGGCGCCATCAAGGTGTCCTGATTCCACACTCGCATTTCCTGTCAGACATTGATAATTTCCAGTTTTCTCCCCATGGCCATGAGAAGCCACACGAAGCCACACCATAGTGAAGAAGAGCCACAGCTATTTCTTCTGCCATCTCCCTCCCTCAACAATGCAGTATTATCCACTTCACCCCTGCCACCCCCCCACCCCTGCCCAAGGATAATTTGAGTAATGGTGACACCTGTGCATGCAGTGAATCATCTGGGTGTTCTTCCCCCGCTGCAAAGAGGCTTCCCCTGTGCTCTGAATTTATGATCAGTCCAATCTCAGTATTCTATCTGAGGCTGTTCCTGGAGCCAATTCCTTTATTGTTGAGTGTGGACAGGAAACAGAGGACACACATGTATTGGATAATTTGAGGAGAATTTAATAAAGGGACTATTTATAGAGGGTGGAAAGGTGAAGGGAAATCCCAAGTGATAATGCCGTGCCTGGAACTGGTAACAGGCCTGAAGAGGTGAGGAGAGCAATGGCAGGGACCCAAAACCAGAAATCAGGACCCTGCAGCCAGTGGGAATCCTGGAGGGAGAGAAACTGAGGAATAAATACCCTGGCCTCCTTCTCCTTCTTTCTTCTCCTGCTCACTCCCCCCCCCCGCCCCCCGCATTGGCCAAACCCCAAAGCCTATTGCAATGTCTGTAGATGTCAGTGTGCTGGAAGCTCAGTGGACAAGGGTGGAGAGAGGACCTGGAGGGGCCACAGAAGAGAGTCAGCATAGCCACCCACCTAGTTAGAATATTAATAACCATCTTTGTGGGCATCACAGAGACATTTATGATGTTGCCATTTATAAAGCATCCAGGCAGTCATTTGCAGAAATGTCTCTCACTTTGCTTTGCTCATTTCTTCAAGATTAGATTCAGGGTGAACCTTTTGGGCAGGAATACTACAGAAGAGATGTATTATTCCTACACCCATAGTGTCCTTCTCAGTGCATCACATCAGGGGATACATGGCGCCAGCTTGTTCTATTAGTAGTTAGACTTTGATTACATGATGAAGACAGCGTTTGCCAGATCAGGCTAGCTTTCGATAAACTTACAAACCTGAGAATTGTTGGTACTAACTTTCTGAGCAGCCAGAGGGACTGTAGTACACCTGACCTGCCTTCATCTTTTCTCATCCCCTCTGGGAACACCAGGAATAGAGTCTTGGTAGGAAATGGGGAGAGAGTGTCAAGACTTTCTAGTGCTGTCACTCGTTCCCAGTTCTCCTGAGGTCACTGGAAATCTGTCCACAGCTATTTTCTGTCTGGAGCTGCGGAGTCCGGTGTGGAGAAGATCCCCCTTGCCACAGGTCTCTACAGGTGTAGGTGCGCATTTCTGCGCATGTGTGAAAATAAGTTTGAACTCCAGCGTCCAGCGGGCTCAGTCGGAGGACCATGTGACATTTGATCTCGAGCCCCAAGAGATTACTTAAAAAAAAAAAAAAAAAAAAAAAAAAAAAGAAAAAAAAAAAAAGGAAACAGGTATGTGCACCTTCCTATGCATGTGTGCCAAATTGGGTCTTTTTGTCCGCATCAGCGTGTCTACATGCACGGCCCATTCTGTGCAAGCCTTCAAATTCCTTCTAAAGCATTGCACGTTGCAGGCTCTGTTGTGGGCTAAGGGTGTGTGTGTGTGTGTGTGTGTGTGTGTGTGTGTGCGTGCGCGCGCGCGCGCGTGCGCGAAGCGTTTCTGCGCGGAGCAGGTCGCAATTCTCAAGTGCTTCCCCCTTTCTGGGCCGGCTTGGTATGGTCTGCGAGCTCCTCTACATTTCCTCCGACGGTGGTTGCACCCACCTCACCCGGAAGTGCTTGCCCGCACGCATGTCAGGCTTGCGCCCCGGCATGGAGCAGCACAGCAGTCGGGTCTGCCCTGACCCGGGCCCGCCGCCCGCGGAGTCGGCCCCCGCCTCGGTGACCCTGGCGCAGCTCCTGCAGCTGGTCCAGGAGGGCCGGGAGCTCCCGGGCCTGGAGAGGCGCTGCATCACGGCGACCCACGGCGAACCCACGGCGCCCCGGCTCCCGCGGAGGCCCAAGCCCTGGGAGGCCTCGGGGTCGGCTGAGGCCCCCGCGCCGCCGCAGTAGCCCCAGGCACCCAGATCCTGTCGACCTTGTGTCCGGGTAGAAGAACGCCTGGAGGGGCCCGGCTCGGCGGAATCAACGACTGCGCCTTCCTGACGGCACGTAGTGGGTTCCTGAGGCTCCTAGTCCTTTGCCTTTTAGACCTGGAGAGCGTGACTCTGTCCTGCATAAATTCGGACCTTGGATGCTGGCCACGGTTATCTTTTATGCATTCGCCCCCGACCTGTCTCAGCTGAACTTAAGCCTCCTGGGAGAGTCATTGGAGTTGTCTTGTATCCGAGTATTTCTGGACTAAGATCCTCATTTTAAAAATCCGGTTTCGGCCCTTACAGATGATTGAAACAGATTTCATACTTTTTACTCTCTGCGATGCATAGATGTGCCTTCATTTTTAAAATGCTACTGAGGACACACTAACGGGGGTCTGACCCACTGAGAATTTCGTTAGTAATGTAGGAAAACGTCAGTGTTTATCTCCCGGTTCAGCTAATTCTTGTGAGTTGGGCAAATGAACTTGGGATTCAAGATTCTTAGCCATTCTCCAGGTCAGCTAATAAAAGGTTTAATGATTAAACTTGGCCCTGGAATGACTTCAAAGATACATTAGACCAACAAAATCGTAAAGCGTTAAAAGAAAAGCCAGTCAACAAAAAACTAGAACCTTTGGTTCTGGGAACCAATTGGGTCACTATAGAAGCTTAGAACAGAGGGAGAGCTCCTACAAACTACTTTCTGAAGTCTCTAAGTAGGCAGGCCACGTGGCTTACTGCCCCTACTCTTGCTTACTGAAACTAAGGTTTTTGTTTTCCCTACACCTAGAACATATATATGGTGTATGTTGATAGTTTTGTATGTTGACAGCCATGAACAATTCACAATTAGCATACGCTATCTACAAATTGTACGACTAATTTTTCCCAGGAATGATAGTTCCACAACTTGTTCAGGGAATGGTCGATCATAGTGCACGATACAGCAGTACATTAATTTTTTGGTAAACGTTTATTTTTGAGAGAGACAGCGTGCAAGCGGGAGAGGGGCAGAGAGGGAGACACAGAATCCAAAGCAGGCTCCGGGCTCTGAGCTGTCAGCACAGACCCAGATGCAGGGCTCCAACTCACCAAGGGTGAGATGGTGGTGACCTGAGCCAAAGTTGGATGGTTAATCGAGCCACCCAGGCACCCCAGCAGTACATTTTTTATAACTTATTTATATACATAGAATTCCAAGTTAATGGTTATTTTGCTTAACCTTTTGAACAACTGTGTGATGCACACATGCTACATTTAGTTCCATTTTGCAGGCAAGAATGGAAATGTTTTTCTTGTATTTAGCTTTTTTTTTTCCTCCCAGAGAAAGGGGAGTGGGGTAGAGAGCATGGGAGAGGGGCAGACGGAGAATCTTAAGCAGTTTTCACACTCAGCGTGGATCCTGAAGTGGGGCTCAATCCCATGACCCTGGAATCATGACCTAAGTAGAAATCAGGACACCCAGGTGCCCCCTTCCTGTATTTATTATAAAATGTACCTGCAGTAGAAACCCTGGGCATCCACATTCACAAATGCTCTTTTCCCATGGCTTTTGATACGTCATCTTCAAGTAATTTGATTTCACAATGCTTTAAAATATAAGAGTAAGCTCTAACATCTATTCCTGGCAGGTTAACTCTTGAGCCAACCAACCTAATTAATTACCTCATAACCTGGCACATTTTAAGGCATTGTTCTAACTCAACCTCACAGCTATGTTTGAGGGCCCCATGAGCCAAAAATGCAGCAAAGCTGATCATAAGGGACCAGGGGACACAGTGGTTAGACGTTTTCAAGTCTTAACCTATGCCTGGCACACTCATCAACTTCTCACATGGCAATTGAGGCAATGATGTGACAGGAACAGAGGAAGGCCCACCTAGGAGGGGGGCACTGATGATAAAACACAAGCAGGATCAGATTCCCTTTCTAGGTCTATGTCCCCAGGAGCCCTAGTGGTGGTCTATACATGGTTACCAGCAGGGTAGAGAGCAATACTTTTGGAGTCTAGACTATGCAAGGAGAGGGTTCAATAAAGGCTGCCTGGGGCCTAAAAGACCTAATAGTACTAATTTCATCCATGCCAAACCAAGAAAATCCCATCTTGAAGCCCAGCAGGAATAAATGGGGAGCATTTCCCTGAGGCAGATGGTACAGAGGGCTCCGGGATCCACCACTGTGATCCTAATAGGAAATACCCAATTGGCTCCAAGGGAAAAAGCTATCTTGGTAAGCTTTGGTCTTCCACAGGACATGGGACCAGAGGAGACGAACAAGGTCAGGGCCCAGGTGGTCAATCCAGATAGTGCAGGACTTCCTCACATAAGGTGCTTGGTCCCTAAGAGAAATCTATGAACATAAAAATTTCCAAGCAATAATTTGAGTGTACATATTTTCCTGGGAAAAGGGTCCTTCCCTTCTCATAGACCCAAGAAAAGGTTAAAATCCTGAGGTAGAGAAAAGGACTAAATCGACCGCAGGCTATGGTAAGGAAGCCACCAGATACACTTCAGGCCAGCCAAGTCTGAGAGCTCACAAAGCGGTCACTGAAAAGTCAGAACACAGACTCACAGCAGAGACAACTGAGAACCGTGTTTGTGCTCTTCTTTGTAACTATATTTTAAATTCCTTCCAAAACAAAGCCCCAAGAACCCCCAGGTTCAAGTATGGCCCTGAGCGTGGTCCACTGCTGTCCTGTATTCATGCTTGGATACTCATTTACTAACATCAAACCCCAGAATGGAAGATGTGACGTAGCAGGATTCTCTCTTCCATGGCATGAGTCCTCTGCTGACTTAAGGGGTGACAGTGCAGTCAACGTGGAAAACACACTGGAATTTTTTCTTGGAACTGGGCTGTGATGGGACGTGCCTGCCAGGAACGTCATCATCTTTTCCTTGACTCCCCCTCCTCTAGTTTCTGAAGGTATAGCAGAAAATATCTTCTTTGAAGATACTGGTAACAATTCCAAAAGACAAAACACACCTCCAATGTGCTGTGCTTTCAGATATTCTGAGGAAGAAAAACATAACTTCATTAATAGAAATTTAATGACAGTTGGCACCTAAGATTAAGCAATTTCAAAAAATTAAGATACCTTCCACAAAATAGATGGTTTGTATCTTCAAATCCTTTCTGAAATTAGTTAATATTCTCTCCCCAATGCCAGGTAAATGACCACAGCAATACAGAAGATTTTTTTTGTTACTCAACATTTTCTAGCCTCTGATTGTTGGAATACACATGGGAATGCCCCATGTCCTAACCAGGCATTCACTGTTTCAAGCATATTTCCATCTGTTAGACTTGTAGATACCAGTCTCCCCCTGCCCTCTACCACTCAAACGCCAAAGTTACTCTCAGATACTGGTAAATGCAAAAAGAATTTTTAAGTGGCAAAGAATGGACCATCACATCAGCCCAAGGCCAGTTTTCAGCCCTGCCTCACCTGGGTTTAATTCAGCTGCCGAATGAGCTGATTGATGCGTTCGCCTCGATAGCCTGGTAAGCCCACCTCCTTGAGAAAGCCCACTCTATTCTTGGTAGCATGACGGGCCACTGAGAGATGGAAAGGACGTAAGAAGTCACAAATGGCCTGGAAATTCTTCCCCGGAAAGGCAATTTCATGAATGAGGTCTTCCAAGCAAATAACACCGTACTTCCCTGGGAAACATAAGGATACAGATTCCTTTATTCAACATTTCCCCAGTATATACTATGAGGCTGTTATATGCTCAGAGCTGGGCACTCTGGTAGGTTCTTGGGACTCCAAGAAAAACAGTACCTAAATCCCACATCAAGACCACCAGAGATCCTTGCTTTCTGCCCAACTGACCCCTAAGATGCAACACTCACCCAGATGCTCCTCAATCACTGTGTTGTCTGTCAAAGGGATGGTTTTATTCTTGACCTTGGCTTGTCCACGTTTCAAGATGAGTTCCCGGACAGACTTCAGATTTGGAAATCTATGTGAGGCAGAATAAAGTACAGCCTTATCAGCCCCTGGCACACTGCCCACACTGGTCACTCAGTCCTGCAGCCTGGCTGAGGAGGGATTCTCCTACTACCCCTTCTCCCCACCAAAAAGTGCAATCACGCTGCAGCTGGGATGCCTGCACACACAAGCAAGGAAAAAACCAGAGTGGCCCTATGTAATTAAAAATTACAATTTATGGATAGAAATGTTGATTGTGCAAAAAAAAACAAACAAACAAAAAAAAAACTTTCCGAGGCAAAAATAAAACAAACACTGGCTTACAATCCAGGACTTTGGCCTTATAGAATCCTCTACTCAAGATGGTTAAATCCAAGCGCTTGCTGGGTTTTAATGTTTGAAAGAAGACTACTCGAACTCATGACCCCAAGATCAAGAGTCACACGCTCTTCTGACTGAGCCTGCCAGGCGACCATGAAAGAACACACCACTCTTACACAAGCACTGCCCCCAGCTCTGCCCCAAGACTTCCAAGAATTAACTTCTCTTCTACCCATCTTACTCAGCCTTAGCTTACAAGCGAACAAGCCCTGCCATGGTACTTTGCTTGTCACGTCAGCAGCAGCACCACCTCCTGCTCTGTCTGCCCCATGTTCCAAAGTTCTATGGCTGGCAGCTGATTTCTGGGAACTGTGGTCACCACAAAATGTTTCTTCAACATAGCAACACGAGCCCTGGAGGATAACACTCGCATGCTAATGTTCTCATCAGGCTCACATACAATCTAATATGAATCCACACACACAAAAACCTTACTCACCCCCAGGCCACATACGGTTCCACTATACGCAGCGTTCTTATGGTCTGGGGGGTCACTCTGAAAAAGACACCACTGAAAATCTTCTTCAGGCGAAGCCTTGCAATGGTCCTCTGCACCAGTGAACTCACCCCATTAATCCTGAAATGAATGACAGAGAAAGTCAGGTTCTATTCGGTTTTTGTCAGTCTGGCAAGGACCTATGAAATGACTGCCACTACAGGGCATCCAGAGAGCAAGACACAGACTGTGCCTCACAGGTGAGGTCAGAAGGTGGCAGCTATGTAAACAGGTCATTCTCACATGATGTGGGGCAATGCTATAGGAACAGAATGGGCCCTGATTTCGTGTGGGGTGTGTATGAGTTGGGTGTGGAGGGCTGTGCATGTTAAGCAAAGGAAGCTGGACTCTGCGGGCAGTAAAAGCACGAAAAGATTTTAGGTACAAGGGACACAATCAACTTTCTGATTGACCACCACTGAGGAGAGCATATCAGATGGATCTGAAACCATGATACCAGAGGCAGGGAAACCCAGTTAGCTAATACGATGGTCCAGGAGAGATTATGGGAAATGGTAGGGAGGTTAATAAAGAGGGCTCAAAGATATTTAAAGCCCACAGGTTTCTGGTTTGGATGACTGGGTAGGGGAAACAGGAAGAGGCAGTTGTACATGCAGACAGACTGGGTAAAGTACGCCTCGATGAGGAAAAAGCTTAATGAGCTCTCCCCAGCACTGAATACGCTCCATCCACTTGACCTTGGTTAGGTTCCTAGAAGGATGCCTTGATTCCCACAGTTCAGGACTTTCTGCATCTATGCTTGGAAAGCCTTCCCCAACACTTGTGAATTCCTCCCACGTCTGCAGGTCTCAGCTTCAAGTTCCTGCTTTAGAGGGTCCACAACTAGTACTGCCCTTGCAGCAGCTGACCCTCATCGCACTTGGTATATTTTCATGTGGATTTGCTCAGATCAGTCTCCTTAACCTTAAAGAGAAAAACCCCAAGTTCCTAGCACAACTTGTCTTAGTGGCTTAAAGCCTATTATAAATCTCATCTCCCTAGAAAGGGGCCTAAAGCTGAACCAGTAGTTTGCCCCAGCCTACGGAATCTGGTAAGTTCCTCACCTTTGGATGCGTACAACAAAGGCCAAGGAATGTTTATCCGGCACTTCCAAACCGCGAGGTTTCACTTCTAGTCGTCTGAGGCGCACCCTGTCGCGTTGCTGCCGCCAGGAATCATGTAGGAACCATTCCAGTCGCTTAAACTTGACCTCTTTTCCTTTCTTCTGCTACAGAAAAGGCAGACCACCATCACCATTCTGTGCCTCTAGTTTTACCTCCACAACAGTAATTCATTGGTCACTATCCATAGACTGTATTTCCCACTATGTTCCGCAAAAAGAAGCAAACAAACATCTTCTATTCTAGATAAGGCAAAAACGAGATACCCAAGGAGTTTTGAAAACTCAGAAACTACAAAAAAAAAAAAAAAAGTCTCTGATAAATAAACAAGTTAGTTTACATGCTATTAGCCAACGTTACCAACAAACATTTATGGAACCTAACACTGTGTTAAGGATCATAAAGTACAGAATAAGCATGAGCTTGTTTCATCTTCCAGACTCCAAAATAAGTATCTTCTCAAAACGTTTAGCAAGTAGCAAAAATTGTTTGGCACATTACAAAAAAAAAGTTTTCTTCCAAGTAAAGAGAATGTTTGGTTTTTCAAATCACTTGGTGTGAACCCAAATAGTACAACGTCTCCTCCACTTTTCCTTAACAAACTACTCAAACATTTTATCCGCAGAAAATTAGAAATATTTGTTAAATGAAGACATGAACTGTATACCTGCTGTAATAGAATCGACGGGAAAAGGGACTGTCCATACCAAATCTAGTTCAACACATGCTAGATATAACTCACCAAATACATTCTAATTCCCTTCTCTTGGTGCCCCATCATTACCTCCTTCTTGTCCAAAAGTGCCTGCTTCGCTTGAGTGGCTTTAAGGGCCTGATACGCCTTCCTCTTTTTCAGGAGATTTTCTGGAACCAAAGGAATCTTTTTTCTTTGCCTGATACGGAAAATTGCAATCAGAGATAATGTTTAAAGAACAAATTTTCAATGAGCTTCTAAACCATCTCTTGGGCTTCGAGAAACATTACTCTCTTCAAAGTCCGAAAGACAGACTTCCCTGAAAACTGTGGTGTCTGACGCCAGTCCTCAAAACGGACCCCTTAACATTCACTCTTTTCTAAGCAGTAAGAAGTCATGAACCCCTTGGCCACTAGTCCTCCTCTGCCTCCATGAAGCTTTTACTGTCACAGCCTTTTAAAGACACTAACAGCTACATGCTCCTAGTAAAACTCCGTGGGGCTGGGGTGGGTACAGACCTATCTGCAGGGGCAATACTCACTCAAGTCAAGCTGGGTGAACCCAAGACTAGCACTCTCCAGCCTGCCCCCCAAGGTTAGTAACCCGAATTTGACGGCGGCTTCCCTCCACCTGAGCGGCAGGCCGAATCCTACGGCTCCTTGCTCTTCACCCCACTCTCTGTAATCTGGAGTCTTTTCTATTCTCTTCCTTCAATCCACAAGTATCCTTATTTTCCGCCACTGAAGAATAAACACCGTGGATGGCACCGGATGCTCAAGACCCCACTGGAGAGACTCAAACCTCAAACACTCACTCTTGCTCCGCCATGTTTCCAAAGCTGTGGCTACCGGCTACTGCTCATGCGCAGCCCCACCACGTGGGAAAGAAAGGACCGCTCTATGTGTACTTGACCATAGAGATGTGTCTTCTAGCTCAAGGTTTATAACACGGGTAGTCCTGCCAGTTAGCTGCAGTGAACCGCTGAGGTCTCGCTAACACAGATTCCTTGCCGAAAATTACACAAAGCTTCCTTCGCACTGCTTTCTTGAGCACTCTAGAGTCCGTGTCATCTTCGAAATCCCCCCCCCCACCTTCCTTTACGCTAATGCCGTTGGCTGGGCTGTAAATAAACACTTCCCACGTCCTACGACTTCCGGTGTGGAGGGCGCGCCTCTCCTTCCGCTTCCCCTCGGCTGCGCGTGTGCGGGAAGGGAGACCGTCTGGCGGGAGAGGCTTTTTGCTTTATGGCGAGAGCTGGGGCCCCTGTGACTTTGATTCTCACGTGTGGGTGGAGGTGTTTGTGGACGATTTCGGATGGTAAGGAGTGCAGCTTCCGTTCTGTCAGCCTGGCTCCGTCAGCAGGACCCAGAGCAAGTTATTTAACCCCTCTGTACAGTGGTTTGCTTTACCCATAAAGTGGACCTACGCGATAGCGTTGCGAGGATTATGTGAAATGTTCCATGTAAAGCGCTTAGCACAGTGTCTGAGTGTAGGACACGCAGCAGGAGACACTAGGTTAGTTATCAGTGCTGGATCGAAAACTAGAAATTCCTCTTTGTCATGTCAGAATCTTCCCTGGCACAGCTCTCACCATCTGGAATTTGCTTCCTTTTTTCCTGGTCTTCATGAAACAAAAATAATCGACGTCCTGTATTCTGGAAATCTCTAGTGCAGTGCCTCCAGCACTAATATGCATAGTAGTCACCTGGTGGTCTTGTTAAAATGCAGATTAAAAAAAAAATTTTTTTTAATGTTTATTTGGCGGGGGTGGGGGGGCACAGAGAGACAGAGAGGGAGACAGAATACGAAGCAGGCTCCAGGCTCTGAGCTGTCAGCACAGCGCCTGACTTGGGGCTCAAACCCACAAACCCTGAGAACATGAACAGAGCGAAGTCTGATGCTTAACAGACTGAGCCACCCAGGCGCCCCTAAAATGCAGATTTTAAATTCAGTTTGTGGGGGAGGGGGGAATGGATATTCACTTTTTTAACATGCTTCAAAGTGATGTCATCCTTCAGGTCTATGGATTGCACTTTAGCAAGACTCTAGTCTCTTTCCTTTTTTCTAAATTCCTTCATCCCGTTATTATATTTTTAACATTTCTTCATGATACTAGGAGGGCAGGGACCATGGCTGCCTTGCTCATGGCGGTTCCTAAAGGTCTAGCATAGGTTTCTCAATCTCGGCACTACTGGCTTTTGGGGCCAGATCATTCTCTATCATGGTGGGCTTTGTGGGACGTTTAGCAGCATCTCCCTCCATGCCAGTAGCACCTCTGCCCCAGATGTGACAAACAAAAATGTCTTCAGGCATTGCCACATGTTTAGTACAGTATATATATTTATCCCAGCGTCATTATTTGACCCTCGGCACTTACAGGCATCACCGCAGACTTTATCCTGTACTGTTTGGCTTATTGTGTCCCTAATTAGATTGGGTGCTCTGAAGGCAGGGAATTTATCTCATACTTCTCCATCTGCTACAGCTCCTGTCACAATAGTGGGCACCTGCAGGTGCTTTTTAGCTAACCTCAAAGCATCATATTGGTACGTGCTCTGTAACTAATCCAACCAGAGAGAGAGAGTGCCATACACAGAGCTCATTACCTGATGAATAAATGTCGAAGGACAACATAGTCTTTGGAATCAAAGACAGGTGTGAGACTCCTCACTAACTTAGCACTTCACACGTGTCTTACTTTGTAAAAAGGCAAAAACAAGGGTCACCAAAGTGTAAAACGTATATTAGATAGTAATCAAAGAACAAAAATAGGTCAATATTTTGTAACTGTATCTATCTACAGATAAAAGGTAGGTCCTCTGGTACTGAGGGTAGTAGGAGAGAAGGAAATTTCAGGGCTATTAACAGTGGCTGAAAGAGACTTGGAGGCCACAATTCAGGATAGGTTTTCCGAAGCCAGCAGATGGCGCTAAGAGAGTACTTATTCTCAGTGCCAAAGCCATCATTCCACAAGATGCAGAGGAAAAGTGATAGAGGCCTCCTCAATCCAAAATTATTCACTAACTGAATACATGTTTACTGAGCATTGACCCAGCATGAGGCAAGATACAAGACTTTTTATTTCAAAGTGAGGATATCGAATGAGAATGGGGAATGGCCTGTTGTCATAGGCCCCTTTTGGGAATGATTAAGACTGTGCAACTATACGCAATGAAGTAGGTTTTCATGTCCTGAAATCTTAATGGTGTTTTTCTTCTTTGTTGACCTGCTGATGACCATTTCCATTTCCTAACAGCATCCCATTTCTCTTGTGGACTGGTCTCTACTTCATCGTGTACAATCGTGGAGTAGGGTAGGGTATCAAATCTAAAGGTTTGTCCTCCCAATACATAAGTTGAAGGGGTGTCTCTGAAAGATCTTTTAAACTCCTTCCATCTCCCTAGTGGGAGGGGGCATGAGACACTAAACTCTGGGTTTTGAATCTTGAGCAGAGTGATAATGGAAGAAACATAGGAGGTTTGGGGCAAGACTTTAAGGATTTCCACCTACTAAGATCTGGAGTTTCCTTGTTCCTGTCTTTCTCAAGCCTAATGGTTCTTCAGTCTTTTTTTCAATCTTTGTCTTTCCTGGGGTGCCTGGGCGGCTCAGTTGGTTAAGCACCCAACTCTTGATTTCAGCTCAGGTCATGATTTCATGGTTCGTGGGATTCAGCCCCGCTGTCAGTGCAGAGCCTGCTTGGGATTTTCTCTCTTCTTTTCTCTCTGCCCTTTACCCTTGCACGTGCCCTTTCTCACTCTCTCTCAAAAGAGACTGGGTGGGTGACTGGGTGGCTCAGTGGGTTGGGCGTCCGACTTCAGCTCAGGTCATGATCTCACGGTTCGTGAATTTGAGCCCCACATTGGGCTCTGTGCTGACGGCTCCGAGCCTGGAGCCTGCTTCGGATTCTGTGTCTCCCTCTCTCTGTGCCCCTCCTCCGCTCACACTCTATCTCACTCTTTCTCAAAAATAAACATTAAAAAAAAAAAAAAGTCCTTTCAGGGCAAACCTTTGCTGGCTCTCTGAATTGACTCCAGGGTTCTTTTCCCAGCATATTCCACAATAGGTTACTTTTGTATTGTCTGCACTCTGGGATTATTTGGACAGTTGAGGGACAGTTATGAGACTTCAGGAAGTTGACTTTTGTTACGTTTCCAGCTTTCCTTGTTGCTTCCTCAGAGAGTGACATGAGGTTACCAGGACACAGGTGAGAAAGAGATCAGATGAGCCTGGAGTTGGGGAAGACATCGTGGCCAACAGATTTTGATCCTGATGAAAAACAAGCATAAGGAAGCAAAAGTGTGAAGGAAAAAGGAGAGAACATGTGAAGGCCAGCAGCCTTTGAGGGTCCAGGATAGACACAGGCAAGCTAGAGTAGGAAGTACATAGTGTGCAGGAGGGTAAGACCAAAAACAAAACAGAAAAACCGAACCTTTTCTGAATTATTTCAGGGACAGTGGCTCTTAGCTTCTCCCACCTTCCATACTTCTTCAGTAACACCTCATTTTACACCTCAGGAAGTAGAGGACCAGGACAAATCTGCCCAGTTCATAGGCAAGGAAGTTGAGGCTGAAAGTTGCACTAAGAGATCTAATTATGTGTTAGACGAGGTACTAGAACCCATTTCTAGATTCTGCTGCCCAAAGCACTTTCTGCCCACTCTGTGGTACTGCTTTCTCAGACCTTCACACAAGTGATTTTTTCTGAGGATCTTCATGCCTTTGCAAGTGTTTTCAAAGGCTAGGCTCCAGCATATGCCTGTGAGAAATGCGGATTAGGGCTTATAATGGCCTTTCATGGGCAGCAACATAGACACAGACGATTCATATTACAGAATCCACTTTATACTTATGACAATGCTCCTGATTTCTCCATAATATTTAACCCTATAATTACAAAATGCCTTTATCTTCATTCCCGCACAAAGTATCACACCTTTTTCTCAAATGTAACTAAGGATGAACTAAGAAGCAGGGCACTGGAATACAGACCGCAACTTTACCAAAGTGGTAGGTCGGGAAGAATTTTAGCCCCGGTTTCTTCTCTCCTGAACTCCAGTCACTTCCCAAATGTAATGCAATTATTTGTGTGCTTGTTTCCTGTCTAGACTGTGAGCTCTTTGAGAGTAGAGGTCATACCTGAATTATCCATCTAGCCTGGTGCCTGTAAACTGCTCAAAAAATGTATGGTGGCAAATGCTGTCCACCTTCAGCTGGGTACCCAGGAGCCCTCACTCTGTCTCCGAGAGCATAGAGGCAAGGCTGAAGCAGAGTCAGAGCCCGGACCCAGGGCCTAGCCCCTTGAGGACAGCACAGCCAGAGTGTTGTTTGAGCGATCTGTTTCAGTGCCCCCAGATTGTTTTCTTCCTTTTCTTTTTGCCCCCAATAATCCACTGGCCCCTTTCCTGGAACACAGCCCCCCGCCCCCCATACACAGGACCGAGGGCTTTAACCATCGTTAGAGAAGATGCCTGGTCTTTCCTCCGGGCAAGCCCCTGGGGAACAGAGTCTGATCCGAACCAAGCAGCCAGATCATCTTTCCTTCTTCATTCATGGGACACTCCCATTGCAAATGGTCTGAAGAGGGGAAAGAACATCATGTTGGGCACACATTTGTCCTTAGCAAGAGAATCTTGGCATCAGAGCAACAGTGTGTAAAAGACATGAAGGGATCCATCCAGTGATGCAATTATTCTAGCAGTAATTATTCTTACTACGTCCTGCTTCTATGTGGATTACTGCAGAATCTTGATTTTCTGACTGCTGCTTTAGGGGTGGGGGTGGGAGTGCGGGTGGGGCACAATTCAACCATAAGGGATCCTAGGCCCCAAAGAAAAATTTAAGGAGTCTTATACCTTCACCCCAGAAATACATTTCACCCTATGGTAGTTTCTCTAACAATTTGGGTAGGATCCCTCTTGTGAGGGCAAGAACTCAGAAGCGCCTCAGAATTTACAGTTCAGGTTACAGAGGTATTTCTCAGTGTAGTTTGGTCAAATGTGTGCGAAGAGAAACATGTTAAGTCTGAAACATTAAAAAAAAAAAGTTGGCGCTTGGGTGGCTCAGTTAAGCGTCCGACTTCGGCTCAGGTCATGATCTCCTAGTTTGTGGGTTCCAGCCCCATGTCGGGCCCTGTGCTGACAGCTCAGAGCCTGGAGCCTGCTTTAGATTCTGTGTCTTCCTCTCTCTCTCTCTGCTCCTCCCCTGCTCATGCTCTGTCTCTGTCTCCAAAATAAATAAATATGTGAAAAATTTTAAGAAACATGTTAATTCTGGAGTAAGTCTTGTGTAAAACAGTTTTCTGTACCTATGCCTTAGCCTTCTTGTCCTTAACTGAAACAAAATAAATACAGTGATTGAAGAAACCTTCTGCAGATTGAGGCTCATTTATCTAACTTCTCAAATGGCCCCATTTTTACTTCCTTCCTAAAGGACCCACGTGACATCCTTAAGGACCCACGTGACAAGAGTAGGGCTGGAGGCCCGACAAGTACATGACAACTTTCTCACTGACCAACTCTGTTGAATCTGGAACTGTTTGGAAAGGCCGGTCAATGAAAACCCTATCCCCTCACTAGTTAGGCTCCTGTTTGGGAACAGTAAATCTATTTCAGTAGAACTCCTACTGAACGCTTACTTACCTTTTCTTCTGGGAAAAGAGCCATTCCTATTTGCAAAATCAAGACAATCACAGTTGCGCGTTTTCCCAAATCTTTGGCTGTATTGCAATGGTTGTTTCATTTTGTAATCTCCAACTAAACATTTCCTAACCATGGATTAACAATATAGTTACTGACTGGTTTCTTTTAACAGTATTTATCCAACATAACAAAATAAACTGCGATTTGTTATACTTTTTTTTACAAAACATTTTATAAATATTTTTACAAAATGTATACAAAGCAATTTCAAGTGAGACATACTATACAAATGAAGGTATTTAAGCAAATAAAGCCCACACCACACTGACAGTGAGTGACGCATCCTCTATAAGTCAAGTCAGTCTGTAAGGCCTCCCTAATCTAACAAAATCTACTAAATTCTTCAGAGCTAAAATAGTTCTTTTTCATAATTGCCAGTTTAAAATTTGCTTTATCTTTAGGCAGTACTTAAGGACACAGAAAATCAAATGCTTAATAACAAATGCACACTTTTCCACAACAGAAAAAAAAAAAAAAAGAAGAAGATGATTTTTGTTACTGAGTACAAGTAGTTCTAAAAAATTAACCTTGACTAATGAACCTGAACAACTCAAAGCTGGCCGTCCGAGGCGGAGCCCTCTGGCCCTTAGCCAGAGGGGGCTCCACATGCGAGTTATGACCCATGTGCGCAAAACCTAATCACAGGAGTAAAATACATTTCGTAATCTTCATTTGTCATTATCTAGAATCTTTCCTCCATAGAAAGTAAACTTACATACAAGGACACAAAAATTTACAAGTTTCATTTTGGTAAATTAGGCTCTCCATTTGCTAGACAAGTGTTAGGGCTCAAAAGACCCTTTGAGATGGTACATAGAAAGGCTGGGATTGGGGTAGCAGGACAGGATGGGGAAGAAAGGGAGGTGATGAATGTACATGAAGCTTATCTTTTAAGAATTCCACTGATTGGCAATAATTAACGTAACTCATCAGTAGCCTACGTGAAGGCTTCCGGGTAGACAGTTCCACCATGAGAAGAATTCGATTAGGAGGGACCATCTTTAAGTCTTGCTAGGAATGAGGGGACCATGAGTCCTAAGAGAAGAAGAGCCTATAAAATCATGGGGTTCAGGGCAGGGTGTTACCCCAGGGCGGCCCAAACAGAAAGTTCCAACTGGCAATACCAACTTATCCTTCTAATATGTTACAATACAGGAAAAAAGGGGAAATCTGCAATTTGGACGTTGGCACAAATAAGGAAAAAATGGGAACCCTAAAATGGCCCAGATTTTCCAAGTTCTATTGGCCGGCAGGTGGGGGTGGGGAGAAGGAACTTTGCTTTTATGAAGGCTGGCTGGCTGAGAGAGGTTTCTTTGAGTGCAGGGACAGAGGGGCAGGGAGAGAGTCTGGGTCTTCCGTTGCCGTGTTTTCCAATAATCAGAAGCCTTCCTTTCCAACGCAGGCCAATCTGGAAAAGAAGCGCCCAACATGATGACAATGGGGGTCATCCCCATTCTGGCAACAGCCAGAAACAGGTGCTGGCAATGCGTCAGAGTGGAGACCAGTGGGTGCAACCCCTCAAGCCAGAGAGATCAACAGGATAAATGAGAGAGTGCATGCACATGGGAGGAAGAATGGGTGGGTCCACACTGTCACCAGAATGACCTGATCTCAAAGATACATGCACGCGCACGTGGGGCAGAGTGCATACGAAATACCGTTATGTCGCTTTCCCAATGACAGGAGAGAAGGGCTGGTTACAATGACACTGGGAATGAAGGTAACAGCCGAGATGGGATGAACTGGGGCACGAACACAAGGAAGGAAAACGGGGAAAGCTCCCTGAAAAGAAATATAAATAAATAAAGCAATAAGTCATGTTCACTAATAGGAACACGGGCCACACACAGACCGTGACAGGGCGTGTCCTTTGGCTCTCAAGTGGGAATCCCGTGTCTCAGCTCTTTTCTTTCAGTGGGGGGCTGGCTGGTAACTTTGGTTTGTCTGTGTTTTGGTAATGATTGCTGCCGGGGGGTTACTACTGTTCTCAGACAAGAAGCATAAACAAGGCCAAAGTCCCCTTAGAGTTTAAACTGAAGTATTACAACACAGTTTTCAAATGAAAGTGCTTTAGACGCTTGGCTATTTGTGGGAGAGGGTGCGGAGAGGTTAAATGAAAGGAAACCCAGCAACAAAAACGTAGAGCATACGTTGACTATATCCAATTACAAAATGCAAAACGCTTGTTTTTTTTCTCAATAGTTAACATATATATGCTTTTACATATATACATAGTATACTCCTCAAGGCTCTCTCCCGGCCTCCCCTGTACACTGTGCCACTTAACTGGTTTCCATTTTCCTTTATTTCAGCCTGGTGAAAATTTTCTCAAGTCGTGCCGTTGCAACTAAGAACAGAGCATTCCCTAGATGAAACTCAACACGCGTATGCCGAAAAGCATGAGGTTTTGCTCCAGGAGCATCGGAAAAGCACTCAGACGATGAACAAGGAAGCCCTGCGAATGCCCTGCTTGTGTGCTGGCTGCTTCCTCGGGGCTGTGGGGTCCCTGGCAGAGCAGCCGGCAACTTACTGCTCAGAGGTGGCCCGGGGCGGGGCGCGGGGGTGGGGTGGGGGGGACAACCGTGCGGTCTCCCCTCCAACAACAACAACAAACCCAAAACAACGAAATTTGGAGATGCAGTGGGACATTCTTTCACAAAGTAGCTTCTATCAGTCCTGTTTGATTTTCTTTAATAAGTCTGTTCTTTTCAAATGACTTAATGATTGTCAGAATTTTACCGAGGGCCAAGTGTACTGTGATCTCAGTGAGTTATGGTGTTTTTTTTAAAAAAAAAAATAGTAATAAAACAAGTAAACAAACACACAAAGAAAATGACTATAAGCACTTTCGTAACACTTGAAATGTGTAGGGCCTATCAGACTGCTTTCTAACAAGGATTAATTTCACGAAAGGATCTCCCTGTAACCACCACGAGTATTGCTCTTAAACAAAGAATGGGATTGAAGATCAGAAAGAATAACCTGTGATGAAAGGTCAAGCAGGCTGGAGACAGGAGAACACTTCCATTTGCTTTTGCCAGGAAAGAATGTAACTTGTCCGGGGCGGGGTGTAGGGGCGGGGTGGGGGAGGGCTGCTGCTATTAACACTCTAAGATACTATTTACAGCTGCTTCTAAAATGGAGTCGGTTTCTACAATGCCTTCACTGTGGTCCGGGATGAACTTTTCCAGGCAGTTTTCCTGCGAAGCCATTGGAGAAAAGTTGGGGAAATCTAACTCAACAGAGCCGCTAACCGTGGGGTCACTCTGGGGCTGCCGCCCAGCCTTTTTGAGTTCCAAGATGTTCTTAAATGTTGTTTCTAAACTCTTAGTGAGCTGGAGGTCTGGCTGGGGCTCACCCGACCCTTTCATGATGTCTGTGTGTAAAACTTCATTCTTTGGAGAATTCCTCAGAGTTTTGTCCTGGAAGGAATTGTTACACGTCATCTCCAAGTGAGAATCTACTAGGATGCTTGAGAGTTTGCTCTCAGTACCGTGATCTGGTCTGGATGAGGTTTTCCGGTGCCCTTCGGGGCCGGGAGAGCACTCGCTGGCCTTCGTGGACTCTCTCCGGCTTGTTTTCTCTTCGGATGCACTCCGGTACTGTGCTAAGCCCACTTTGTCGAATTTCAGTGCTCTGCCGAGGCATTCAGTTTTTTTAGAAACGTTTCCTTCTGCGGAGACCACGATGTGATTAGGCACTAGATGAAACTGGTCATGATTCGTCGGTTCTCGGCTTTGGGCCTTGGCTGTCAGGTGCAGAGAGCTGGGCGCTTTACTGCCATGCTGGTCACTCCGGCCAAACTGTGTCTCATGAGCAGCTTTATCAGGTTTGAAGGAACAACAGAAATCAGCCTGAAAACCCTCTGGGAATGGGAGCAAAAAGAACACTAATGAGTGAATGAGATAGGAAGAACTATACGGCAGACCCCCAGTGGGTCAAGTGCAAATCCAGCCGAGCCCAGCAAACCAGTCTTTCGTGTCCAGGAACACGCAGAAGCACCGCACTTGAGGGGGCTTCCTGTGAAAGTAACCATGGCTTCCAGACAAGAAGCTTAAACCTCTTTGAAAAAGTAGCTGCTTGGTGGGTGACAAATGGGAAAACCAAACAGGCAAAACCTCCACTTTGTCTTGATATCTTAGTGTTCTCTCTCTCTCTCTCTCTCTCTCTCTTTTTAAAGTTTATTTACTTACGTATGTAAGTAATCTCTATACCCAACTTGGGGCTCAAACTCACAACCCCAAGATCAAGAGTGTTCTGATCCAGCCAGGCACCCCTCTTCGTGTTATCTTTAGCTAGTTTTTAAATTACTGCTCTGAAATAGTCTGAAAACAGAAATTAGATGCTAGTATCAGCTTGGTTTCTCCCTTGGAGCAGAGGGCTGTGGAATGAGGCTTTAGGGCAGGGTGGGAGTAGATACAACTACTTCTGTCTTTGGGTGATGGCATTTCGGTCCCTATAGACACATGTAAGGGGACCTGGAGTTATAGCTGCACTTTGCCAGGACCACAAAACAAATGGTCAACACGATTCCAAAATGACGCCTGCTTGGAAGGACAATGGTGTATGGAAGAACCGGGTCTATGAGTGAGCACTGGACTGTGCCAGCCTTGAAGAGCCCAGGATGACAAGAGAAATTTATGAGGATTTAGGAGGTTGAGGGCACGGAAGCAGACTGCTGTTACAGAAGAGGAGAAGAAGTGAAATAGGGCTTTAATGACATCTGTAGAAACAAAATGTGAATTTCTTCATCAAATCACAAAATATGAGATGTAGGGGATACAGCCTTGAAATGTACAAAGAAGACTCCAGGGGTGCCTGGTGGCTCACCTGATGGAGTGTCCAACTTTGATTTTGGCTCAGGTCATGATCCTAGGGTCGTGGGATTGAGCCCCGTGCTGTGTGTGAAGCCTGCTTAAGATTCTCTCTTTGTCTCCCTCTTCCCCTCTCCCCTGCTTGCACTCTCTCTCTCTCTCTAAAAAAGTTTTAAAATAATATTTAAAAGGAAGACTCCAGGGGCACCTGGGTGGCTCAGTCGGTTAAGCATTGACTTTGGCTCAGGTCATGATCTCACAGTTTATGAGTTCGAGCCCTACATCGGGCTCTGTGCTGACAGCTCAGAGCCTGGAGCCTGCTTCGGATTCTGTGTCTCCCTCTCTCTCTGCCCCTCCCCTGTTTGTGCTCTGTCTCTTTCTCTCTCTCTCAAAAATAAATAAACATTAAAAAAAATAAATACATAAATAAAGAAGACTCCATCCGACAAACACTGGCTGTGCAGGCACAATACAGAGGGGGGTGAAGGTGACACGCAGGTCTGGGGGGCTGTGATGAAGTAGGAAGATTTATCCATAAGCCCAACTCATCAAAAGGCAATAGGAGATTTCAAGTTCTAAGAAAAAGAGATAGAATTATATCCTACATCATTCTTTTCCTTTTTGGAAAGATTTGAGGATTCTCCTAAGTACACAGCATTTCTTTCAGACACTCCCTTCAGACTGAGTGTAAGGATCATTTATTCTCTTTAGAAATTTCATGAGCCACGTCAGACACAAGGCAGAACCTTTAACAACTGGAAAAGAAGTTAGAGGAATGGAAATAAAGCCACTGGAAAATAATAGTCCAACAGTAGGGGAATGGAGTAGCTACATTCTCAAATTAAAGTTACAAAAAATTTATTAGATATTATTTTGAAGACTCTAGCAAATGATAAGGACTTCAGATATGTTAAATGGAAGCCAATTAGAATAACAAAATCATATTTAGCATATGACATATGGTTATAACTATACATAAATGAGGCATGCAAATAGGAACCGGAGCTGGAAGGAAACTTGGAGAAATAAAAACTTTTCTTTTTTTTTTTTTTCTTTTTTTTTTTTATTTTTATTTTATTTATTTATTTTTTTTTTATTTTTGGGACAGAGAGAGACAGAGCATGAACGGGGGAGGGGCAGAGAGAGAGGGAGACACAGAATCGGAAACAGGCTCCAGGCTCCGAGCCATCAGCCCAGAGCCTGACGCGGGGCTCGAACTCACGGACCGCGAGATCGTGACCTGGCTGAAGTCGGACGCTTAACCGACTGCGCCACCCAGGCGCCCCTAAAAACTTTTCTTCTATAGGATGGTGCAAGTATGGGTAAAATTTATATTCCATGAACTGTGATAATGATATTTGATTTAAAACATTTCAGGAGCACCTGGGTGGCTCAGTTGGTTGGGCGTCCGACTTCGGTTCAGGTCACCATCTCACAGTTCATGGGTTCGGGCCCCACGTCAGGCTCTGTGCTGACAGCTCAGAGCCTGGAGCCTGCTTCGGATTCTGTGTCTCCCTCTCTCTCTGCCCCTCTCCTGCTTGCACTCTGTCTGTCTCCCCAAAATAAAAAAAACATTAAAAAAAAAAAACATTTTAGAGCCCAGGGGCACCTGAGTGGCTCAGTCTGTTAAGTGTCCAACTTCAGCTCAGGTTGTGATCTCACAGTTCATGAGTTAGAGACCCACATCGGTCTCTGTGCTGACAGCTCAGAGCCTGGGGCCTGCTCTGGAATCTGTGTCTCCCTCTCTCTCTGCCCCCCTTCCCCTTGCACTCTCTCTCAAAAATAAACATTAAAAAAAATTAAAAAAAAATTTTTTAGAGGCCAGAGAAAAGTAAGGAGGATTCTTATTTATTTGGAGGATTCTTTTTTTTGTTTGTTTTCCTAAGATTTTATTCTTAAGTAATTTCCACACCCAACATGGGGCTTGAACTCACAACACTGAGATCAAGAGTCACGCTCCACTGACTGAGCCAGCCAGGCGCCCTGGGAGGATTCATTTTTATTTCGTTCAGAAAACTTTTTTTAAATGTTTATTTTTGAGAGAGAGAGTGAGAGAGTGCAAGCACATGCGAGCTGAGGAGGAGCAGGGACAGAGAGGGACAGAAGATCCAAAGCAGGCTCCGGGTTGATAGCAGAGAGCCCCATGTGGGGTTCCAACTCATGCACAGTGAGATCATGACCTGAGCTGAAGTCAGATGCTTAACCAACCAAGCCACCCAGGTGCCCCGGGAGGATTCATTTTTAAAAGGCAGATTGTGGGTCAAATCTAATGGCATTCTGTAGGGACCAAGGGCAGGCCACCCCAACAACACAATGGCATACTGATTATTTTGGATTAAAACTACTTAAAAAAACAGCTTGTACAAGGATACTCTGACCTTCCTTGGCTCCCTGAGAGCAGGAAATAAATCCCCCATGTGAAAGGTGCCCTCCCTGTACCAAGAGGCAGAGAGATATCCTCATCACCAGAAACATGGAATTCAGGGCCAAGAAGGATGTATGAACAACCCTTGTTACTTTTCACTAATTTACCACTCCAGTCCAAATTCTGTTTTGAATTCCTTACTAAGTGAAGTCCCAGAGTTAAGTCTCTTTATCGTATCAATTCCTCATAGATTTATTGTCTCTTTGTCTAAAAAGTAGAAAAACTGCCTGCCTCGGTTACTCTTTCAGTCTCAACTTCATTACTGGACCTTTGTACACATGTAATAAAACTTTTTTGGGGGCGCCTGGGTGGCTCAGTCAGTTGAGCCTCTGACTTTGGCTCAGGTCATGATCTCACAGTTGGAGCCCCGCATTGGGCTCTGTACTGACAGCCAGGAGCCTGGAGCCTGCTTCGGATGCTATGTCTCCTTCTCTCTCTGCCCCTCCCCACTTTGTGCTCTGTTTCTCAAAAATAAATGTTAAAAAAATAAAATAAAACTTTTGTTTCCTCCTATTAATAGGTCTTATGTAAATTTAATTCTTAGCCCAGCTAGAAAAACTTTGGACAGAGGGAAATTTCTTCCTCCCCTTCAACGAAATTAGTGGGAAACTGACAGAGTGAGAGAAAGGTACTTAAATGGAGCATCTCAATTTACAAGCTTGTGGGCAGGGACCCTACAATGCCTTGCAAATAGTAAGACAACTCAGTAATTTGCTGAGGCTTAAATGCTTTGGGGAAGGCTTCTGACTTACTTTTGTTCTCAAAAACTAGAAAAAGAATGAGAATTTTACGTTTATAATGGGGGAAAATAATCACGTAACAAATGTCGAATTCCAGGTTGGATTTTCTAGGCTATAGGCCTTCTTAGAGTATGTATACACTGCTCTCATTCTGTTTTTTTTTCTCCCCAAAATTCATTTTATTTATTGTATTGTATTATATAATATTTTAAAGTTTAAAAAATTTTTAAAGTTTTAATTAATTTATTTTGAGAGAGAGGGAGGGTGAGCAGGGGAGGGGCAGAGAGAGAGGGAGGGAGAGAGAGAATCCCAAGCAGGCTCCACACTGTAAACTTGGACCCTGATGTGGGGCTTGAACTCAGGAACCATGAGATTATGACCGGAGGTGAAATCAAGAGTTGGGTGCTTAACCACTGAGCCACCCAGGCATCCCCTCCAGAATTCATTTTGTACCTTCAGGTTTTGTAACCAGAGGTGGTTCAGACAGACTCCCCAAAGGCCCATGGCCCGGACCCCATAAGTCCGTCCCTCTCCTCTACTTTCCCTCTGACGTTTCTTACCAGGGTCTACAAGTGCCAGACGCTTGTCTCGGGACAGAGAAGCTCTTTCCTCCTGGTTGAACATTCTATCGATCATCACCATCTCAGCAGAGGGATTGATCCGCTAAAAACGAGAGAGTCCGGTCATTTCAGATGCCTTTTAACAAGTGCAAACATCCCACTGTGTCTTTGAAACAAACGAAGCAACCAGACATGAGGATTTGGTGTTTAGGTTCTAGTCATGTCCCATTTAGTCACATTTTTTTTAAAGAAATCTTTTTCTTTAAATGTTTATTTATTTTGAGAGAGAGAGAGTGCACGCACATGCGAGCTCAGGGGGAGGGGGTGGGGAGGACAGAGAGAGATGAGAGAGAGAATGCCAAGCAGGGCTCCGTGCTAACAGCACGGGGCTAGATCCCATGAATTATGAGGTCATGACCTGAGCCAAAATCAAGAGTCAGACACTTAACTGCCTGAGCCACCCAGGTGCACCTCTGTTTAGTCACATTTATCCTTATCATGTAGGAATGCATTTTTTAAAATTGTATTTTGGGGGAAAAAGTGATTTACACATTGATACAAAATTCAAAAGGTACTAAAGAGGATGTGAAAAATAAGCCTGCCTTCTTGGCTTGCCCTGCCTTTCCCTGGGGGCACCTGCACCTACTAGTGTTACTAGACTCTTCTAGACTGATTTTATGCACACACATGCATTGACATTCTTCTTTATTTCTGCACACAAATGGTAGCAACTACACACATTGTTCTGTATCTTTCTTATTTCCTTCTCTGCTT
Source organism: Panthera uncia (assembly GCF_023721935.1). Lineage (NCBI taxonomy): Eukaryota > Metazoa > Chordata > Mammalia > Carnivora > Felidae > Panthera > Panthera uncia. The sequence continues at coordinate 229,636 of NW_026057580.1, forward strand.
ACTAATACGTTAAAAGTCTTTTCATTGCATGACCTTTTTTTTTAATAGAAGATAATTTGACCAAATAGGTGGGCCTTTCCTCAAAAATGGTACTCTTTTTTGACATCTCAGCATTTTGTTTCTGAAATGGTTGTTAAAATGAGAACAACTATTTCAGGCTTTGGAGGCACAAATTTAAGTAAATATATATATATATATATATATATATATATATATATTAAAAAAAATTTTTTTAACGTTTATTCATTTTTGAGAGAGACAGAGTGCAAGCAAGGGTGGGGCAGAGAGAGAGGGAGACAGAATCCGAAACAGGCTTCAGGCTCCAATCTGTCAGTACAGAGCCTGACACAGGGCTCGAACCCACGAACTGTGAGGTCATGATCTGAGCCAAAGTTGGACACTTAACCCCCGAGGTGCCCCAATGTGTGTGTGTGTGTGTGTGTGTGTGTGTGTGTATAGTTAAGTAAACATAAACACACATGTATTTACACTGTACTGTCTATGTGCACAATGTAGTTCAACTAAGTTCCCAAGGGAAATTTTCAAAGTTAATTTTAAATTTAAGACTGCTTGTAAGAGGCCAATTTACAGGTTAAGGCTGATACGATTTTAGAATTGTTTCTAAAATCTCAGAAGAGGTTTGGTCTTTCTACCATTTCCTGAGGTATCTTACATTTTTCTCTAATTAACGGATGCTTTAAAACTAATTTTAGTGTCTATTTAGGGAGATGAAAAGACTCTGGAATTAAGACAATGGTGATTATTGCACAACCCTACAAATATACTGAAAACCATCAAGTTGTACATTTATATTTATTTTTGTCCACATTTATGTTTTTTAGTAGGCTTCATGTCCAGCATGGAGCCCAGCATGAGGCTTGAACTCAAGACTGTCAGGTCAAGACCTGAACTGAGATCAAGTGTCGGACGCTAAACTGACTGAGCCACCCAGGCGCCCCCAAGGCGTACGTTTTTAAATCGTGCAGGGATTTTATGGCATGTTCATGATCACTCCATTAAAAACAAGACAAAACCAATTTTAACATCTGTTGTCACCTCGTCTTTTCAGATGTCACTCTGAACAACCTTCGCCACATCTCTGGGCTGGTGAGAGGCGGCTGGCAGCATCAGAGTGTGGATGGTGGCTGGGGGGTGCCCAGCCAGACCAGATGGTCCCCGTCTACCTTCTAGCTCTGTTAGTTACTCTGCAAGCTCACTGGCTGTGGAATGTTAGGCAAATGACTTAGCCAAAGCACTGGTTTCCTCGTTTGGGGCCAGGAAAGCCACAGCACTCACTAGGTGTGATCGCGCGTGGAAAGCGCACCAGATGCCAAGTGCTGTAGTATCTGTGCCTTTTAAACTATGCTGGGAAAATGTAATTCCCTGAGGTTTTTTTCTCTCTGAATTAGTAGCTGTGACCTGCAGAGTTTTAAAAAAAACAACTATGCGTGGTAGCAGCGTTTTTACCATGGCATCTTCTAGAAGCAGGCATCTGTATTTGTTAAGCATCGCTTGGGTCCTTTTTAGGAGCTGAGTGGCAACTGTTTCAAATTCATTGTCGACTTAAAAAAAAAAAAAGGAGAGAAAGAGAGAAAATGGTAAGACGGTGCAAATCACCACTAGGGCTTTTCTTTCTTAGGCCCGAAATGCATTACTCTTTCATTGCTCAAATCTGTCTTTTCTGTGACAGTTTTCTCTTCCTAGATTAGCTTTCCTTGTTTAAACAAGCTTCTGCGCTGCTTTTCTCACGGTCCATTGTTATGTGATCAAGCAAGTCATTTCAATACTAGCTTATGTTAACTTAAATCAGGAAGCCAAGAGCATAACGCTTTTAACATCACCTATAAAGGAAAACCACGTAACACAGACGTGCAATAAATATCAACGAACAGAGAATGATCTGCTGGTCTAGGTGGCCGTACCCCCTCTCCCTTCAATGGTATGAAAGACGAAAACAGTTGAAACAACGCAGTCCTGCTGCCTGGGGTGGGCCGACTGGTTTTTATGTGAGGACACAAACTAGTTCATGATATCCTGCAGGTCATGGTGCAGTGGCTCTGGCCTTTGCCTGCCGGTCTCCAAAGGTTTCACATTTTCTAATCACTCCGAGTCTTCATATCCCTGTATAATGCGGGATCTGGACCCTATTCCCAGGAACTCCCAGGGAAGCTCCCAGGGGACTGACAGGGACACCACTGTACTCAGATCAGAGACCCCAGCCAGGGAAGCAAGACCAGTGGCAGCCGAGGGAGGCATTCAAGCAGTAGAAGGGAACTACCAGAGTCCAGGCTTGGGGACGGTGGTGGGAAGGGTGGGGGGGAGGGCGGGCCCAACTCCGTTGTGCATCTGTGAGAGGCATCGGAATGGCGGGGTTCCAGGTTGGTAATGGGGCTCCCAGCCTTAATCTTTTTTGCCAGTTTCTTGACATACAGCAATGCCCTAGACTCACTTTGGAACCTTGAAGAATGCTTGTGAGGGCTAAAGTATCTCTAATTCATGAAACTGGTAGTAGCAGCTAAGGTTATGCAATCTGCCTCAATACAAGAAATCACTGGCTAGAGTACCTGCTTCCGAGCCATCCCGCCTGCAGCCAGTACTCCAGACAATGCTTTGGACTCACTGCCCCCAAATCTGTCAATAAAATACTCTGACATCTGCATATCCCTTCACAGAATATTGAGAAGAGTAAGTCACATAACCCTAAACATGGACCGGGAGATTGAGTAAATTGGGAACAAGTTAGGTCTGTGATTAAAAACACTAACGTGCCTACTGTCTGGGAGCTACGTGGCTCTCGCTCTTCTGTGGGGCATCCATAGGATGGTGTCTGGTGTCACAGTGGCACTCTGGGGTTACAGCCTGTTTACCTTTCTTCAAGTCTTCCTCGGTGGGCATGGAGCCCTGGCACACGTGGTAGGAGAGTAGCCTCTGCACCGCATCACTTAGTGATCGGAACTGACTTTTATCAGGTGTCACAGCGTGGGCTTGGTCCCTCTGTAACTGCTGGAGAATGCTTTAAAAGAGAAATTGCCCATGTCAGTGGAGATCCATGGTAGGAAACCTAATTGCGATTTGCATGCAAAGAAATTAAGACCTACAGGAATGTTATTATTCACAGTATGGCAGCTCTGTTTTTTTACTTCATAGGCGTTTACCAAACCATGCTTCTCCTCAGAGACCCTTCAGCCAATCGAAGGGTATGTGGCATGCTGGAAAGACCAAGAACTATTCTTCTTAAGAACAAAAGAGCCAACGGTAGACTCAAACTATATATGATACGCAGCTGACCCTTCAGCAACATGGGAGGCTGGGGGCACTGACTCCCCGCAGAGTCAGAAACCCACAGAGAACTTGACTTTCCCCAAACTTTACTAATGGCCTCCTGTGGACTGGAAGCCTTACTGATTACACAGTCCACTAATATATAGTTTTTATATTATATGCATTACACAGAGAAAAGAAAACGTTATTAAGAAAATCGTAAGGAACAGAAAATACATCGATAGAAAATACATTTTCTGTATTTATCAGAAAAAAATCTGCGTATAAGCGGACCTGCACAGTTCAAATCCGTGATGTTCAAGGGTCACTGTATTTATAGGTCCTAATAGAAACAAACTATAGGAAATTATTTTCAAAGTACATTAAAAAAATATTATATACATTATATATATATATATACACACACACACACACACATATTGTATACACACACACACACACACATATACACACACACACACACACACACACACACACATATATATACATTATAACCTGACTTCTGTTGTATATTTATTGAAGGTTAGGAACCTAGAGAAATGGTCAAAATGAGTCATTTCCAAGGGTCACTTACAAAGCTCCTTTAGTTAGTTGTTTTGTAGCAGGCCGCTTTTGTCCTCCTGAATGACTATCCACCTAAAGACAAAACATACCTCTTATTACTCCCTTTCGTAGAAACAATAAGTAGAATGTAGTTACACATAGTTATGTTACAGATATTTTCAATTCCCTATCCAGAGCATATTCTTTTTTAAGTTTTTTAAGTTTATTCATTTATTTTGAGAGAGACAGAGAGAGCGCACAAGCATGAGAGATGGAGAGAGAATCCCAAGCAGGCTGTGCACTGTCAGCACAGAGCCAACGTGGGGCTCGAACTCACAGACTGTGAGATCATGACCTGAGCTGAAATCAAGAGCTGGATGCTTAACCAATTGAGCCACCCAAACACCCCTTTGTTTTGATTTTAATTAAAAACCTTTGTTTTAATTTTTTATTTTACAGAGAAAGAGTGTGTGAGTCGGGGAGAGGGGCAGAGGGAGAGACAAGAGTCTTAAGCAGACTCCACGTTCAGCGCAGAGCCCGATGTGGGACTCAATCCCAACACCCTAGGACCATGACCTGAGCTGAAATCAAGAGTCTAACGCTCAACTGCCTGAGCCACCAGGTGCCCCTCAAGAGCATATTCTAAGAATGGGGACTGTACCCCGCTAAAAAAATAAAACAAGCCAGTCCACAGACCCATGTAGCAAAGTCACACCGTGTCAAGATTATGGAAAGCTGTACTATCAGTTCCCTGGAAGGGATTGTATTTAAAGCCTGAATCTCCAACTCTATAAATGCATCATTAGATTTGTGAAGTATATTTGTGGGTACCAACTCCATGAACATCTGAAAATCCCTTAGCTATTACAGTCAAGGTGTGTGATTTAGTAGGTAATTTCTCTCTTTTTTTCCTTTAAGTAAACTACACCCCAACATGGGGCTCAAACTTATGACCCTAGATCAAGAGTTGTGAGCTCTACTGACTGAGCCAGCCAGGTGCCCATGGTAGGGCATTTCTTATGTCAATGTTAAGGGAACAAACATGACTTATGTCAGAATCTGAGAACTGAACCAGATCCTTCACGGAGTATTCCAGGCGGGCCCAGACTATAACAAGTTTCATTAAACTATGAATTGGGGTTTGATTGAGAAGAAACTAAGGGCTCAGCAAGCTGAAAACAAAAATATTTTTCCTTCCTTTTTAGATCAGTGGTTGGGTTAAAAGACCACAGAAACAGACTATTTCATATATTCCTGGTTGCTACAGCAGAAAAATAAAAAACTCTTGGTATAACTAAGAGGAACAGATCTACTTCAGTTATGATAATGAGTGACACCACTGAATAGTAAACTACATGTTTTTAGTGCCTACTATGTATCGGCTACTAGTATATTATTATGGTTATCATTATTGTTTTAATGTTTATTTTTGAGAGAAGGAGAACGCGAGCGGGGAAGGGGCAGAGAGAGTGGGACAGAAGATCCGAGGGTCCCCATTGACAGCAGTGAGCCCAGTGCGGGGCTCGAACTCACAAACTGTTAGATCACGACCTGAGCCAAAGTCGGATGCTCAACCGACTGAGCCGCCCAGGAGCCCCAGCTTCCAGTCTATTATTAATTCATGAGGAAATGACAGTGCTGTAATGTGAGAAATAGAATAGACACATGAACCCCATAAACATTAACAGAACACAGCCTGGCCTGTCGGGAAGGTCTTCAGTGAGCAAGCACACTTTTGTGTGTAGATGATACCAGGCGGCAACCACCAAGCGGGAGATGACACAACTACATTTCCTCCCAATTATGCTCAACCTTAGGAAGAAGCTATGCAAATTGTCCTCTACCTGCACAGCTGGCTGGCCAGGAGATGATCCAACTACCTTTTCCTGCTGTGGCTGTGCGGTTCCTAAGGACACCGGTATAACTTTGCTTCCAGAATCCTGCCCTATTAGAATGAACACATAAGACAACAGAAACAGTCAATCGGGCCCCTTATATCACCCCTAGAGGCCAATGGATGTGGGTTACTGAATGTTCTGAGAACGATTTCTTTATCACGAATGCTTGCTCTGAGGAAGGACGGTGGGAAGTACATTTATCTACAGAAGTCCTAGCGGCAGATATCAGGATTAGTAAAGCCTACGTGGCAGTAAATAGAAAGTAGATACATAAATCAATGGGAATAAATAAAAGCTGCCAGTGTTACAGTTTCGAATTATCGAAGGTCTGAGGAACAGGCCTCGAGCCAGTCACTACGGCAGTATTACTGGACAGCCAGCCAGGATTACGACACCCCAAAATGCTCACGAACGATGTAAGGGATGGGAGGCCCAAGCAGGAGGCTGATTACAAGTGTTCCTGCTTTTGTCTTTTTCAGTATTTACTGAGCAGTGCAGGTATTCAAAACTTTAGAAGGAACGGAAGACATAGCCCACAATATTTTTAGTCTTGGCGGGGGGGGGGGGGGGATTCCAAATATATATAAATAAAATGACATGAGGATAGTTACAGAGTCCCTTGTGCCATAGGACACTGGATTTTGTTGTTTCCGAGCAGCACATTTCCCCCCAAATTAAGTGCGTCATAATTTAATTAGAAGTGCGTTTTGTTTTTCTTTCTTAGTAGTGTATAAAATGAAAGTGGGGATTGCAACATGGTTTATCATTCGGGGGGGAAAGGAGGCAGAAGGAACGGTCAGGGTGGGGAGGAGGCTGAATGGGAAGGGCTACATGCAGGGTGAGGGGTGGGAAGAGAGTGTCCTCTGGATTTGGGGAGACAGGGGACGGCTGAGGGGAGATTACTGTAAAGGCTCCTGACCTGGCAGTGCGGTGTTCAGGAGGCCAGGGATCTGTGCTTGCCTCAGGCCATCTGTGGTCTTGGAAGCGGATATGGGGGAAGTCTGATTCAAACCTTTTTTCTGAGCCTGCGAAAAATATTGCCAAGAGGAAAAGTTAATTTCGTGACTAAAGGCTGTAACAGATTCCTCAAAACACCAATTAGGCCAGTTAATGCCTACCCGGCATCACCGTCAGGTTAGATTACAAAACAAAAGCAGAGTTTTCCGTCACTCTCCTACCACGCTGGGAGGACCGCAAGCAGCGCCCTTTAAAACGCTACAGGCGAGCCGAATTTTCTCAGTGCCATTCACGGGGATGCTGAGTTGATGCCAGACTGCTTTCTTGCCCCGGGACTGTGGTGCCCAGGCACAAAGGCAGAGCCAGAAGCTCACTTTCTATCCGCAGTAATTTTCTAGCCTGCAGGGACTATGATCCCAACTACCAGAACCTATGGGGGCGGGGTGCTGCACGGACTCTGAGCACCTGGTCAGGGTCCAAGCGCCAGCCCCAAACCTACTGTGAGCACGCACTGCTGTGTAGATGATCTAGAGTACGTGTCACCCCTGCCCCCGGTATGTCTCCCGTTCGCATCATGTCAACATCAGGTGTAACTGGGAAATGTAAATTCAACTGAATATTAGCCTGAGGAAAATATTATTCGGAAAATTAATCTGATGTTTTAAATGGGTGAGTGCTTCTTTTCTATAAATGAGGACATGAACTGGATGAAGTTTAGGGACTGACAAGTTCCTTTTAGCTCTAAAAAGATCTGTTATCTCTATGATCCATTTAAAGGAAGATGATAAAGGGCTTTTAAATTACTCTCAATTTTTAACCTTCTGTGTCATTACTGCTTCATAGTGCAATAAGTTTTCAGAGTTTTTTCTTCAGTTTTGTATTTTCTATTCTATCAGTGGATTGAGAATTTAGTGCAGCCATCCCCACGGGGGACTTAAACTATGACCTTGGCCTGATTAAAATGTTCCCACCAACCATTCATGTGTGGGCACTCACACAGTCTTTAGCAATGCCTGACCATTGGCCAAGTAAGTTCATGCTGACATTTCTATTCTAAGCGATCAATTATCTATTTGGTTCTCTCTTCTAATACAAAAATGGAGAGGGATTTCTTTTTAGAGCTATACATCCTTTTTGTGTCCTTAGTGTTTATTTATTTATTTTTGGGTGACAGAGAGAGAGAGAGAGAGAGAGAGGGAGGGAGGGAGGGAAGGAGGGGGAGAGAGAGAGAGAGAGAGAGAGAGAGAGAGAGAGAGAGAGAGAATCCCAAGCAGGCTCCACACTGTCAGCGCAGAGCCCGACGCAGGGCTTGAACTCACGAACGCTGACATCATGACCTGAGCTGAAGTCAGATGCTTAACTGACTGAGCCACCCAGGTGCCCTGAGAGAGATGTGACATCACCCCAGAAGGAAGAGGTCACTACAAAGTTGGAAATGGTCACCTTGCTCATCCTTCCATTAGCAGGGAAGGTCAGACCTACACCATTCTACGCAGACAGCTAATACATTTTTAGTAACAAAACCCGGAGGGGAAATTTTCCAGTGTTCACAGCATTTCACCTAGAACATAACTCTGCTCTCCTAGTGTTGGTAGCTGTCCACACGGAGGACACTGGGGTTGCGGGGAGGTCTGGGGAAAACGGTGAGGACCCTCTCAGATATTTCCAGGGTATGAACACTAAGGGCCACCTTGAATAAAAAACAAACAGATAAAAGTTGGGAAAATGTGGCTTCACAGGGCAAGGCTATATACTACATGGAACTCTGAACTAACCAGACCACCAAGAATAGATGGACCAGAGTGAATATGTTCCAGTGACCGCAGTCCTTACGGTAGTGCTGTTAATACACAGTTTGGGAATTTTTCCCAATGTGCCTAGTTCGCATGAAACAGAAGAATGTCAGTCATCCTTACTGCTTTAGAGTATACAACTTTTTTTTTTTAAATAAAAATGGCATTACCCAGCCTGATCTTCCACCTTACTTATCAGACATGACCTAAAATGATTCACAGTTACTAAACAGATGAACGAAACAAAATTCCTACAGCAGCACCTGGGCGGCTCAGTGGGTTAAACATCTGACTCTCGACTTCCGCTCAGGTCCTGATCTCATGGTTCGTGAGATCGAGCCCTGCGTCAGGCTCTGCACTGGCAGCTTGGAGCCTGCTTGGGATTCTCTCTTTCTGCCCCTCCTCTGCTCATGTGCTCTCTCTCAAAATAAATAAATACACATTAAAAAACAAACAAACAACCCCCCTGCATACATAAGCGATAAAACTATACAGCAAAGCAAGAAAGAGATCACCAGGAAAGTCAGGAGAAGGGCTGTGGTTCAGAAGGCATATAGAGGGGGCTGGTTTCTGGGGCTACTTGGCAATATTCTATTTCTTGAGTGGTTATGTGGATGGGAATTTGCTTTTGAATTCTTTGTTAACTGTTCGATCATGCCTTCCACATTTTTTTCTAAATGTGTGCTCTTTCACAACACAGAAGAGTGAAAGGGAAAAAAACCCAGAACAACCTCATGTCCAAGCCTGAAAATGAAAGTACTGTTGTGTCTAAAAACAAGGAAACTGAGGCGCCTGGGTGGCTCAGTCGGTTAAGCAGCCGACTTCGGCTCAGGTCATGATCTCACGGTCCGTGAGTTCGAGCCTCGCATCGGGCTCTGTGCTGACAGCTCGGAGCCTGGAGCCTGCTTCGGATTCTGTGTCTCCCTCTCTCTGACCCTCCCCCGTTCATGCTCTGTCTCTCTCTGTCTCAAAAATAAATAAATGTTAAAAAAAAAAAATTAAAAAAAAAAAACAAAAATAAGGAAACTGTCTGAAGGGGACCCTCTCGTTTAAGCACATGTTGGAGTGTTTTGTAGTCCCCTTGCCCACCTGTGTGGGTGCCAAGCATTGGCATCAGTGCGTTTTCATCTTACCCTTGCCTCTGTCCTCAAGTACGCCTTCCCTCAGGAGGAGGACGGTCACTCCAGTTGTCCCACTGTGGGGTAATTGCACAGGTTGGGCTGGGGCGGGTAGGGCCAGGGTGGTATTAGAGTCAGAATGCATGGGGGGAGCCTGGCCTGGGCCCTGCAGTGGCATAACCTCAGTCCAGCTGGTCTGTATGTTCGGAAAGCTCCGTGCCTTAGGGACCACTCTGTCTCCAGAAGTTCGCCGCTCGCTCCCAGTCTACATATTTTCAGGGCCGGACTTTGGTCTGTCTGGGTCACTGCTGTATTCCCGGCACCAGAACGGGGCCAGCACCACAGTGAGCGCACAGCAAACAGTTATTCAGTAAACTGTGTGAATGAATTCCACTGCAGTGTACGTCACGGGGGTCTGTCCCTCCTCCCAGCACCCACCCCCAACCCCTCAGGATCCATCACCTCTCTCCTGTTCCCCAAAACTTCAGGCTGCCCACAACTGACCATCTTTTCCAGAAGTGAAATTTACCACCTGTCCTGTTTCCTGAACTCTTAGAGAAGCCTTGCTCTTTAAATACATTTTCTTGACAAACAGACTGTTTAAGGATACTTTGTTGAGAACTTGGCTCTAAGAAATCTGCTAACATCAGTATACATTTTAATGCTTTAGATCCTATGGATTATCTTTGATATCATGTAAACATACAGAAGAACCCCAACAAATCAAAATATTTGATATGTCAACCTCCCCTTCTGGGGTATACTTTGAAAGAAACCAATTACAACCTAGCAAGACAATATTCACCTAACAACAGGCATTTACTGAATGAGGGAGACCACTGGGGGGCTCTGTCCAGCCACACTCCCCTCTGGGAATTGTCCTATCGCCACAGAAACGGGTTGGAGCCAGGAAGGTTGGAGAAGACACAAAGGTGTGTTACCTGCCAGAGGCATCGAGGGTTAAACTTTAGGAAAGGAAGGAGCACTTTTTCTTCCGTCTAAAAGTGCCAAGCTTGGGGCCCCTGGGTGGCTTAGTTAGTTGAGAGTCCAACTCTTTTGATTTGAGCTCAGGTCACGATTCTAGGGTTGTGGGATTGAGCCCCATGTCGATCCCATGCTCAGCATGGAGCCTGCTTAAGATTCTTTCTCTCTCCCTCTGCCCCTCCCCTGCTCTTTCTGTAATAAAAAATTTTTAAATAAAATAAAAGTGCCAATCTTGCCAATGGAGCAGTTTATCCACCCAGAGGGGTACCTTTTTCTATTTTGGCTCAGAGGGGCACTTTTTCTTAATTTGAACAAAGGTCCTGTATACAGCAGTAGAGGCCCTGTATGGTCACTTTGTGTCACCCATGGCCCTGCTCCTCTGGCTATGGCTTACTGAGCCACAGTGGGTCATTAAGCTTCTGCTGGGAATTTTGAGTGGTGGTGGGGAATGGATACCCAAAGGCAGTGGCTCTCAAATGCAGGTTTATAGACTAGCTGCATCAAGATCACCTGGGGAGCTTCTGAAATACCAAGTTTCTGGGTTCTAGCCACAAGATTCAGAAATCCAATGTGGGCTTAGGAATTTAAAATTCTTCTCTGTCTCAAAAATAAATAAACGTTAAAAAAAAAAAGGGGGGCGCCTAGGTGGCTCAGTCGGTTAAGCGTCCGACTTCGGCTCAGGTCACGATCTCACAGTTTGTGAGTTCGAGCCCCACATCGGGCTCTGTGCTGACAGCTCAGAGCCTGGAGCCTGTTTCAGATTCTGTGTCTCCCTCTCTCTGTCCCTCCCCCGTTCATGCTCTGTCTCTCTCTGTCTCAAAAATAAATAAACGTTAAAAAAAAAAAAGAATTTAAAATTCTTGTATTTATTTATTTATTTAATGTTTATTCATTTTTGAGAGAGAGAGACACAGAGGATGAGTGGGGAGGGGCAGAGAGAGAGAGGGAGACACAGAATTCGAAGCAGGCTCCAGGCTCTGAGCTGTCAGCACAGAGCCCAACGCGGGGTTTGAACTCACAAACTGTGAGATCACGACCTGAGCCAAAGCCTGATGCTCAAGTGACTGAGCCACCCAGGCACCCCAGGAATTTAAAATTCCAAAAAGCTCTCTTGATTCTTAGGCACTGCTAAGTTTTGGAAACCACTGAATTTGCATCGGAAGCCGGCCTGAGGTGGCCATTTTGGTGGAGAAGAGTGAGAGAGAACAATGAAGGACAGATAAAAGGCCACGCTATCTTGAACAGGCTGAGGGAACAGCAGAAAGCCTGATTTCTGACCTTATAAGGAGCTACACTGGACTTCCTGAATGTTCTCCTTTTTTGCTAAATGTGTTAGGGTGAGTTTGTTCGTTTTTTAGAAAAATTTTAAATGTTTTTAATGAGAGAGAGAGAGAGAGAGAGAGACAGTGCTTGAGTGGGGGAGGGGTAGAGAGAGGTGGGGAGACACAGAACCCGAAGCAGGCTCCAGGCTCCAAGCTGTCAGCACAGAGCCCGACGTGGGGCTCGAACCCACAAACCGTGAGATCATGACCTGAGCCGAAGTCGGACGCTCAACCGACTGAGCCACCCAGGCGTATGGTGAGTTTCTGAGAGTTGCAACCCAAAGTACCTCGATGAAGGCACCTGGGCGTCGGCTGTGTACAGGGCACCATGGTCAACCACAGAGAAGGCGGCCGAAGGACACCAACACGGTCTCTGACCTCTGGGAAGTTCACCATCCAGAACTAACCCAGGCCTACCCCAACACGGCTCATCAGCATACTGTAATTATGGCCTCTATCCTCAACTGGGCCCTCACGCCTGTGTGGTCCTTTCTTTCTCCCAGCCAGCACCTTTGCTCATTTTCCACTCAACGCTATTTCACTGTCTTCAAACCCGTAAGCCAGGTGCAAATGCGTTCAACTCTACCACCACAGCTACACCCTTCCCTGCATCCCCACTCGACCTTTCCTTGCTTCTGTTGTTACAATGGCACAGGCATCCCTCCTCTTTACTACAAAGAATCCCACCAGTGCCCTGGAAGTCATGTCCATCTCCTTCCCATCCAGCTTTGAGAAAAAAAGCTCAAGCCTTTCCCGTATCCTAAAAAACGAATTCCCTCGGCCCTACATCCTGCAGCTATCAGTTACCTTCATCTTTCTGAATGTTGTGTGTGCTCATGACCACACCTTCCAGTCTCTCCCTGGTCTATTTCAATCTTTCTGGCTTCCACAACCGACACTCCATGGAAACAAGTCTTACCAAGGTCAGCAGCTGCCTCCTCATTGCTAATGCTGTCAGAAACATCCCAATCCTTACCTCCACTGGCTTCTCAGTGATGCTTCACTCTGTGGACCTCTGTCCTCCTGCCTGTAACAACATTCTCTTTTCTTAGCATCCAGAATGCTGGACCCTATTGGTTCCTCCTCTCTGGAACCTTCTGAGTCTCATCTGTGGACTCTTCTTTCTCCTAATCTCCTAAGTAGCAAGGTGCCATGGGGTTCTCTTCTGGCCACTTTTTCTTTATTCACACACTCACCCTGATCCATTTCATCCATTTCTACCACTTCACTTACAATGGATATGGTGGTCAGTCTCATTTGCGTCCACATTTTGGTCCTGTGCTTTGGTATAGATAGCTGTTTATCATACACTTTGGTTGTCCTACAGGTTTTCAGGCTTGGCAAACATACCCTACACTGAACTCATAATTTCCCTTCAAACCACAACTCCTTCTCATGTTCTCTATCTCAGTGAACCTGGTGTCACTGTCCAGAGTGTCATTCTTATCTCTCTGCTATAGCCAGTCAATCAGAAGGTCTAACCTAAGTGTCTTCAAACCACTCCATTCCCACAATCTCTAGTGCCACCAGGCTAGTGTAGGTCTTCAGTATTTCATGCTTAGATTATGACACCAGCTCCTTAACGTGCCAGATAAAGGTCCTGTATGATTTGGTCCTTGCTCACCTTTCCTGCCTAAATCTGCTGTATCTCATCTGAACTTGCTTTGCTGTCTCCTCAGTATCACGGTCTCTTCTCTCCCTAGGCTTTTGCACTGCTGTTCCCACTGCTGGAACATTCTTCTCTCAGGCCCTTGCTACCTGGGTAACTCTTCCTTCCCTTAGTAGGTCTCCGTCAGAAGTCACTATCTCAAGGAAACCTTCCCCAACCATCCCATCTGGGTTAGAGGTGTCTTTCTTGAGCCTGGAGCTCTGGATTACTTACTTTTTAAAAATTTTTTAATGTTTTTTTTTTTTTTTTTTTTTTTTTTTTTTTTTTTTTTTTTTTTTTTTAATGAAAGAGAGAGACAGAGCATAAGCAGGGGAGGAGCAGAGAGAGAGGGAGACACAGAATCTGAAGCAAGCTCCAGGCTCTGAGCTGTCAGCACAGAGCCAACGTGGGGCTCAAACTCATGAACCGTGAGATCATGGCCTGAACTGAAGTTGGACACTCAACCAACTGAGCCACCCAGGCAGTCTGGTAGACTGGTAATCTGGTATATTACTTCTACTGGAGTGTCTAAAACAGTGCTCTGTGGCTGTCAGCTTATCTGTCTGCCTCCTGCTCTGCAACTGACTGGTGTAGCCGTGGGAGGTTCTAAAATACTGTTGAAGGCAGGAATGAAGGAAGGAAGGGAGGAAGGAAGGAAGGAAACATTTAACACAGTAAGTGATTATGCACCTGTTGAGCAGTATGAACGAAAAGTGCAGAGAAGAGATCTGGGGACACTGGAAAAAGGCTTCACTCTTTTAGGGGCTTTGGGTGGGGGCCTGAAGGACAGGATGCATTTCTACCTGTTAGGAAAGCGTGTGTAATGAATGCCCATGTCAGTAAAGACATGGGGCTCACAATGAGTCTGGCCAGTCAGGGAGGTGGGGAGGAGGGGTCAGCCTCACTAAAATGGAGGGTTTTCGACTAGAGAAGCTTAACTAATGGCCAGGGGGTTGTATTTTCTCCTGTGGCAATGGGGAGTCTCAGGTCACCAAGCAAATGTTTTAGGAAGATTACTGTGGTGGAAATCTGCCTTTAGGAAGAGGCAGAAGGCAAATCAATCACCCAGATAATTGCTACATTTGTCCACGTATTAGGGTCAGATTGGGCCTTGGAAATCATCTAAACTCAGTGGTTCTCCACCCTGGTTGCTCTTTAGAATCACTTGGGGAGCTTTTGAAAAATGCTGATGCTTAGAGTCCTTTCTCCAGACCGTTTAAACCAGAATTTATGGAGGAGAGGCCCGGGCATCCATATTTTTAAAAAGCTCCCCAGGTGATTTGATTGCATAGCTAGGATTCCTCATTTTAGAGAAGAGAAAATTAGGGCTCAGAGAGTTTAAGATGCAAACTTAGTTCACAAAACCCATCCCTGGCAGAGAAGGACCTACAAGCAAGCTCTGACTGCTAATCCAACTCTTGTTTTCCCCATTAAATTGCAGTCCCTCTTAAAGTCTAGTTCAGGGCAAGGATGCAGAAAAGGAGAGAAACAGAAAAGAGTACAGTATAGCCAGCTAGCAGGTACAGTCTGCTTCTCTAAGCAATTTGGCCATGCTCTGAACCTCTATCTCCTAGACTGTGAAGTGGAAACAGTATCTACTTGTAGCCCAAAGGTAAGGATTATCACTAATATGGAGAACCCCTGGCATGTACCAGTTGTCAACAATATGATCATTATTTTTGTTACTATTGGAAAGAATAGATATGAGACCTTCAAAGACCAATCTGTAGGATTTAGTCATTAAAAGTATAGAAGGAGAGGAAAAAACACCTAGATTTTGAAGTCTGGGTGTCTGAAAATCCAGTGGTTCCACAGTAAGGTTGTCAGGCTGAGCTGGAGGGAAAGGAAAGCAGGGAGGGGCAGGGAGGGATGGGGGGGGGGGCTGGGTGGTCACTATGGCAACCAACACCCGCAAGCATGGTGGGTGCTGCCCTGGAAGAATTTACAAGCTACTAAATCTGCTAGTGATCTGCTGAGATTTGGACTTAAATTAACATGTTTACTTGTGTTTGGCAGGTTAAACTGTTGTAAACTGCCTCCTTTAATCACTGACTTTTGAATATTAATCTGTTTACAAGAAAGTTTAAATCCTGTAAATTATTCTCTGCATTCAGGGATTTCAGTTGACAGGACTCTTTGGAGAAATGGCTGATTCTAGGTCTGAGGTAATAGGTTTAGGTAATCGGAAGACATGCCCACAGCGTCTTGGGCCATGAAATTCTCAAAGTAGATGCGGCCGTGTCGAAAGTATAGAAGCCGTCTTTAGCAGGCCTCCACTGACCACATTTGGGACACTTTAGGCATCAAAAAGAAAAATAATGAAAGCAACAGAATGCAACATTAACTACAAAAAGAATGCATGATCTTTTAGAGACAGGCACTAAACTATCACAGATGAATTTCTATGTCTGGATTAGCCTCACAATGATGTTGGGCAGGGGGTGGGGGAATTTAGCTGGGGATGGATGAACAAGCACAGCCATGAGTTGGTAAGCACTGAAGCTTATTGTGCACAGGGGCTCACTGCACTATTTTGTTTACTTTTGTTCATGTTTAAAATCCCCCATAATAAAATGTTTAAAAATGAATGCAACTCCCCCCGCCCCAGACAAACTGAGTTCATAGTGTTATTCAGAAAAAGAGAGAGAGAGAGAAGGAAAGAAAAAGTTTTGGAAAACTTTCTTTCTGGAAAAGTCCCAGCCAATAACTATAGATAGGAGAATACAATTAGAAAATCCCCATTTTGCAACCACTGATGTAATTAATATTCCGGTGAGGCTCAGAGTCTCAAATCACTGGATGAGAGACTGGGAAAGAGGATAGTCACAAGGTCCCAAAGCACCATCCTGGAGATCATTTCTGCTTTACAAAGGGAAAAAATGTACCTTTGAATACCTGGAGGAGAAAAAACCTAGCAGAAGCCACCTTAGCCAAGTGATCACACCAATAATAGGACAGCTCAACATTCTGTGTCTTGCCGAAACTGTTTAGCCTGACTCTGATCGTGAAGTCACAATCAGAGACTGCCACACTGAGGCCACTCTACAAGACAAATGATCTGGGTTGCTGTGGACTAGAGATGTGACAACAGATGATGTCAGTGCTCTCTGGATTCTGGAATGAAACACTGTTGTAAAGGAAATTATTGGGTCAACTGGAAAAAATCTGATACAACTGCAGTGTATTAATGTTAACTTTTTGGGTTGTGATATTGTGGCTGCGTTGAAGGCAGCCCTTTGTTCTTATTAAATAGCTGGTGAAGTATTCAGGGGTAAGGGGTCATGACATTTGAAACTTTTCAAGATGGTTCAGAGACAAAAGTGTGTGTGTGTGTGTGTGTGTGTGTGTATGTGGGTGGTTGTGGGTGTGTGTGTGAGTGTGTATGTAGAGACAGAGAAACACAAGACACACACAGGTGAAGCAAATGTTGCAAAATATAAACAACAGATGAATCTAGGTGAATGGGTTCACTGTACTCTTACAAGTTTTCTGTGGGTTTGGGAAGTTTTCACAATACAAAAGGTGGGGTGGGGACTTAACTTCACTCTACAAGAAACTGGTTACATTGGTTGCCTGCAGGGAACTGGATGGCTGGGGGACAGAAGGAGGGAAATTTTCACTACAGTATATACCTTTCTGTACTTTTTGGATTTTAAACCAAATACATGTATTTTCTATGCCAAAACCAAATAAAATTTATATTTAGAAACTTACTCCTCTGTAGAGTTAACTCTTACAGGATCAAAACTTGCTGAATTAAATTTCCCTAAATAGACAAACATGGAAGGTCCCTGGGAATGGTGTTGTTATTGTTGTTGCTGTTTTTAATATTTATTTATTTAAGTAATTTCTACACCCAACGTGGGGCTTGAACTGACGACCCTGAGATCGAGAGTTGCATGCTTTTCTGACTGAGTCAGCCAGGTGCCCCGGTGTTTTTGTTTATTACAACATTCTATAAAGTAATTTATACAGAAAATTTACACGGAAATTGTAAAGTAAAAAAGAGAGTCACTGTTAAGTGTTCCTGGATGTTCTGGGGGTTTAAAATTTAGATAACACCTCAACATTACTTTTCTAACTATGCGGTCTCCAAGGCTGTGTCCTCCTTACTCCAATACGCCTGATGCAACTGACCTAGTTCCCAATACTTTTTGGCATTAAAGGTCACAAAAAATTACTCTGGAGCTGCCAGTGGAGGCTTCTTGTTACCTCTGGATAACTGAAACTTTTGGGACTCAGACAGACTTTTTTTTTCCTTATCAAGGCATTATTTGTTACACAGGGGTTAAAGAGAGATCATGCCGTAGCTGATTATATATCATTAATAACAGCAAACATAAAACAGATCAACACATACTGATATGAAAACAATCCTCAAGTTACGGAATTAAGTAAAAACACCCATGGCGTGTTGCAGAGTTAAGCAGACGTCTACAGTTATTTGTGCCCGTCCGTATGCGTAGAGGCTCTCTCAGGGAGAATACAGAGAAAGAACCTAGACGCGGTGGCAGGCTTTCGGAGAGAAACTTGGGAACTGGCAGGAAGACTTACTTTTCACTCTCAACTCTCTTGGAACTGTTTTTAAGTTTTTACCAGTTGCACATTTTACTTATTTTTTTTTTTAAACATTTATTCATTTTTGAGAGACAGAGAGAGAGGGAGACACAGAATCTGAGGCAGGCTCCAGGCTCTGAGCTGTCAGCACAGAGTCCGATGTGGGGCTCAAACTCATGAACTGTGTGTGAGATCATGACCTGAGCTGAAGTCGGGTGCTTAACCAACTGAGCCACCAAGATGCCCTGCACATTTTACTTATTTTTAAAAATGCATAAATGTTTTGATAAATGCTGTCCAGATATCATGTCTCCTGTGTGGGGCAAGTTTTTAAAACTAGAAGAAAGTGAGAATAATCTATAAATCTACTATCCAGAGAACTGCTGTTAATGTTATATTGTATTTCTTTCTAATGAATTTTCTGGGTGTTTTATAAGCAAGAGGGTTTTCTGTTTTCTAATTCAACATATTGTCTCTCCCCATCATTTTTCTAAGAGTGAAAACAAATTATTTATACATTTATTAAAAAAATTTTTTTTAAGTAAGCTCTACACCCAATGTGGGGCTTTAACTAATGACCCTGAGATCAAATTTCGTATGCTCTACTGACTGAGCTAGCCAGGTGCCCCTCTTTATTATACATTTAAATGCACGTTTTAAATATTTCAAATTTAAATGTACACTTAAAAGATTATTTTGTAAGTCTTTCCCCAAATCTTTAAGTTATTTTTTGAAAATATTTTATTTTATTTTTTTAAAGATTTTCTTTTTTGGGGGGCGCCTGGGTGGCTCAGTCGGTTAAGCATTCGACTTTGGCTCCGGTCAAGATCTGATGGTCCATGGGTTCAAGCTCCGCATCGGGCTCTGGGCTGACAGCTCAGAGCCTGGAGCCTGTTTCAAAATCTGTGTGCCTCCTCCTTTCTGTTCCTCCCCCACTCACGCTCTGTCTCTCTCTCTCTCTCAAAAATAAATAAACCTTAAAAAAATTTTTTTTTAAAGATTTTTTCTTTTTTTTAAAGTAATCTCTACACCCAATGTGGGGCTCAAATCTACAACCCTAAGATCAAGAGTCACAAACTCCACTGACTAAGCCAGGCAGGTTCCCCTCGGAAACATTTTAAATAGCTGCATAGTTTTCATCACAGCCAATCATTCTTCTATTATTAGACATTTTTAATTTTATTTTTATTTATTTTTGAGAGAGAGACAGCACGAGCAGGGGAGGGGCAGAGGTGGGGGGATAGAGGATCCAAAGCTGACTCTATGCTGACTGCAGGAAGCTCGATGTGGGGCTCGAACTCACGGACCCTGAGATCATGACCTGAGCCGAAGTTGGACACTTAACTGACTGAGCCACCCAGGTGCCCCTAGACATTTGGGTTTTTAGAAAACTTTTTAGCAACCAAAGTATAGAAGAGTATCTACAGCATGCTATACTTGAATAAGAAGGGAAGGGTGGCAGGCACCTGGGTGGTTCAGTTGGTTGAGTGTCTGACTTTGGCTCAGGTCATGATCTCCCAGTTGGTGAGTTTGAGCCCCACATCGGGCTTGCTGCTGTCGGTGTAGAGCCTGCTTTGGATCCTCTGTCTCCCTCTCTCTGCCCCTGCCTTGCTTGCACTCTCTCTCTCTCAAAAATAAATAAAAATATTTAAAAAAAGGAAGGGAAATTAGACATACCACATTACATATATCAGCTCATTTGTGTAAAAATAAATGTAGGATAAATAACTAGAAACGAATGAGATCAGTGAATACAGAGGGGGCCGAGAACTGGCAGGAGAGGATGGAGGGGTGGGAGAAGGGTGAAGTGAGGTGCTCAAGGTATACTTTCTGCAGAGCCCTGACTTTTGGGGCCATGTTAATGGGTCACACTTTCAAAAGAAATGAAATAGATATAATCAATAAGGGTGGTGGGGAAAGACTCCTACAATTAATAAGCAGGACTATATTTCAAATGAATAGCATAACTACACCAAGGGAGGAGGGAAAAGCACTAACCCAAGTAATTTTAGAACACAGTATTTTGACCATATGCCTTTAGGCTAAAGACAGAACTGTAGACTGATGCTGAAGTCTCATTAGTAGGTTTGTTTTTTCATGGTGGTATGGGGTAGCAATTCTGAAACCATTTTCTGTGTACTCTAGGATTGAGCAAATAGATATACCTATATCTATATATCTGTATCTATATATCTATATCGATCTATCTATATATCTATACCTACATATCTATATCTATATCTATATCTATATCTATATCTATATCTATATATCTGTATAGATATATCTATACCTATATATACCTATATATCTATATAGATATATTGTGGAGTTGCCTTTCTCACTGTTAGAAAAGAGGAAACATGGAAGATGTTTGGAAATGGAAAAGAAAGAGAATTGAATAATGAACCCAGTGGTCCTGGATTAGAATAGGAAGTATCAATAGGAGCTCATTGCTTTTAATACAGATTGATATATAAATAGCTACAGATGTTGGGGGTGTGTAAATATATATAAGTCCCAGGTCAGTAGCAATGAACGTGTAGTGCTCAGGTCATAGTTTCTAAATACTGCTCTCCACTAGAAGGAATGAGGCTCCTTAAATGAATGATTGGTTCCAGGGCAGAGTCAGGAAAATAAAAGATAAACACGGAACATCTTGTTTTGCCAGAAATTAAAGAAAGTGCTCAAGGCACAATGGAAATGTGTCAGAAGGACCAGCAGCCAATTTGGAGGGGTGCCCAGTGGCCATCAAAGTAACTTGAGCATCAAGATAAGTGACTACAACAATTTATAACCCACTGAGTAAAATAAGAACCTCTGAGTCCATACTGATATAAACAAACATGTAAGTAAAAGAGGAAAAGGAAATGCTTTCTTAGAGAAGAATGCCAACAATTAATGTAGAACATATGATGGAATCAGAAAATCTCTATTTGGTGGCCATCACAGCAATAGCAGATTCCATAACAATGGATTTGGTCAGGAATTATCAACGGAAACTTAACGTATGTGCAAGTTTGATGAGTGACTGGATACCTACACAGTGTCAAAGTATCTCCTAGAAGAAACTTATTAAGAAGCATCGGACACCATCTTAAGCAAGTGTTCAAAGTTTACACCACCAGGAATGGGACAAATCCACATGATGATGATGTATCATTTCTGCGGCAGTCCTATCAAAAATGTATGACCTGGATCTAATCATGAGGAAACAGCAGAGAAATGTGAATTGAGAGACATTCTACATAAGAATTGGTTTATGGGGTGCCTGGGTGGCTCAGTCGGTTGAGCGGCCGACTTCGGCTCAGGTCACGATCTCACGGTCCGTGAGTTCAAGCCCCGCGTCGGGCTCTGTGCTAACAGCTCAGAGCGTGGAGCCTGTTTCAGATTCTGTGTCTCCCTCTCTCTGACCCTCCCCCGTTCATGCTCTGTCTCTCTCTGTCTCAAAAGTAAATAAACGTTAAAAAAAAAAATTAAAAAAAAAATTGGTTTGTACTCTTCAAAAATATCAGGGTCATGAAGGACCAAAAAAGATGGAGAAAATGTTCCAGATTTAAAGACATGATGACACAATTAGACAGTGACCCTGGACCATAAAAACAAAACAAAATAAATTTTCCCCCTTTCGCCGTAATGGGCATTCTTGGGAAAATCAACTAAATCTGGATAAGGTCTGTAGATTAGGTAAAAATGCTGTACTAATGCTAATTTCCTGGTTTTGATAACTGTACTACCTATGTTTATGTGGGAAAATGTTTCCATTTTTTTCTTTTTTCTAAAATATTTATTTTTGAGAGAGTATGTGAGTGGGGGAGGAGCAAAGAGTGAGGCAGACACAGAATCTGAAGCAGGCTCCAGGCTCCGAGCTGTCAGCATAGAGCCCGACGCAGGGCTCAAACTCACCAACTGTGAGATCATGACCTGAGCTGAAGTCGGACGCTTAACCGACTGAGCCACCCGGGCGCCCCAAATGTTTCCGTTTTTAGACTGAAGTCCAAAGTATTTAGGGCTAAAGAGGCATCATGCCTACAATTTACTCTCAAAATTGTGTGTGTGTGTGTGTGTGTGTGTGTGTGTGTGTGTGTGTGTATGGGGGGGCAAGGGGAGAGAAAGAGGAGGATAAAACAAATGTAGTAAAAAGTTAACATTTGGGGAATCTTGGTGAAGGGTATATGACAATTCTTTATACTCTTCTTGCAACTTTGACTTTTCTAGAAGTCTGACATTATTTCAAAACACACCCACACACAACCTCTGACACTGAAAGTAATACACTGAATGTCCTTGATCATAAATAATCTTTGTTTCCCTAGGACTCTTAGTGGAATGACTAAGTCAAAGGTATGCAGTTTGAAAACTATCGATGTACCCAGCACGGAGAAGTTTTTGAGTACATCTAAATATGGAGGAGGGGTGCCTGGGTGGCTCAGTCGGTTAAGCGTCCGACGTCGGCTCAGGTCTGATCTCACTGTTCGTGAGTTTGAGCCCCACATCGGACACTGTGTTGATAGCTTGGAGTGTGGAGCCTGCTTCGGATTCTGTGTTTCCCTCTCTCTCTGACCCTCTCCTGCTCATGCTCTGTGTGTCTCTCTCTCTCTCAAACATAAATAAACATTAATAAATAAATAAATAAACATGGAGGAGCAAGGCAGTGGAAATGGAGGACGAAACAGGGTCGACCACAGAGGTGAAAGCGGGGTGTGGAGCTGGAACTACGGACAGTGCTCAGGATGAGCGTGAATTAGAAGCTAGAGGAGGAATTCAAGGATCCACAGATAGGGGTTCAGGACCAAAGCTGATGACATTTGAGATGATTTTTAGAAACATAATCCTTCTGTGGGTTTACCAACTGCCCACGGTAATTTTGGATCCCTCCCTCTGTATACATCCCTCCCGTGCAGGGCAGTTACCCACTGATGAATCGTACTGAGTCCCTGAGCCTTTCTGACTGACACCCAAGAAGCAGTCACAACATCTCCACCCAGTCCATAGTTACATGACCTAGCGGCTTACTATATGATGTAAGTAAATAATCTACCATAAGCTTTCATTTTAAATGCCTGTCATACATTTCATCAAGTATATATATTAATTGGCTCTCATTGAGTATTTGCTATTTGCTGTTAGGGACTATGTTAAGTGCTTCGTGTGGATTATCTCATTTAATCCCCCCAATAACCCCATGGGAATATATGTCCATTTCGCTGATGAAGAAAATTAAGTCTACAGAGGTAAGTTAAAGTAAGACTTGCTCTATTGTCATAAAGCTTAGATTAAAATCCATAAGACTGACTCTAGAGCCCCACTCCAAACCACAATGCTATGATGGATGAAAAATATTAATTAAGGGGGTGTCTGGGTGGCTCAGTCAGTTGAGTGTTCGACTCTTGATTTCAGCTCAGGTCATGATCCCAGGGTCGTGAGATCGAGCCCTGTATCGGGCTCCTTGCTGAGTGTGGAGCCTGCTTAAGATTCTCTCCCTCCCTCTGTGCCTCCCCTCCCCCCTGCTCACACACACACTCTCTCTCTCTAAACTAAAAAAATAAAATAAAAAGTAAAAAACAAATCTTTTTAATTAGGAAGAAAAAAAGGCAATCAATCACAAGTTGAAAATTGTTAATGAAAAAAAGAATTGTTAATGAGAGGCGCCTGGGTGGCTCAGTCGGTTAAGCTCAGCTCAGGTCATGATCTCACGCACAGTTTGCGAGTTCGAGCCTCATATTGGGTCCCTTGCTGATAGCGTGAAGCCTGCTTGGGATTCTGTCTCTCCTTCTCATTGCCCCTCTCCTGCTCTCTCTCTCTCAAAATAAATAAATAAACTTAAGAAAAAAAAAGAGAGTTGTTAATGAATAAATTGGGAGTTTAGGATGAAAATTATATTCTGTGAAATACACATTCCATTTTCCTTTTCTGGAATCATCCCAACATTTGTGCGATAAAGCAAATGTACCTGACAGAAGAACTGCTGCTGGGTTCCCGCTCCAGGGGTGTTACTGAAGGTGCTGGTAGATTTGGAAGAAGAAACTGGAAGACGATGAGACGCACTGACCGGTACTGGAGTCCTGTTTGGCTGGGTCAGCTGATCTCCCGTGAAGTTTGATCCTGATGCACCCGACTGAACCGCAGACCCAAGACTAGGATGGGCAGTGCTGGATGAGCTGACGACAGGGAACCGACTAGGTCCTGACATGTTGGTCACCGAGGGCATGGTGGTGAAGCCAGGTCTCCCTTGGGACACGCTGCTCTGCCCAGGTGACAGGTGTAATACGGTTGGTGACGCCTGCTGCAAGGGCATCTGTCCACCAACAATCTGAGGAGAGGCATGATTGACAATCACTGGGCTTCCAGAGGCGGCAAATGTTTGCCCAGACACCAACTGGACGGCGGCATTCTGATTGTTCAGCATCTGTCCAGAATATGGTTGGTTGGTCCTGAGCATGTTGGAAGAGTTTCTGTTCAACATGACATGCTCTGAGGCCACCTGGCCGGAGATGAGCTGAGAAGGTTGAGTCTGAAGCAGTTGCCCATTTATGGTCTGGACATGATGTACCGAGTTGGAACTGACAGAAAGGCTTGTGGGTATGAGGAACTGACTTTGGGGTGTGTGAGGCTGGCCCATGGGAGAATGAATAACGATACTACCCCCAGCGCTGCTCACTGCCTGTGAGGTGACTGGTTTCCTTGTGTTCTGTTGGTTTACGATGTTCACAGACATGTGCGGACCAACTACGGAGCCCTGGGGTGAGCTGGCGGAGGCAAAGGAGATCCCTTGTTGAACGTGGTGCTGCTGTATTCCCAAATTGTTCACATTGTACGTATTCTGCTGACCCATCTGGATAGGCTTTGGCTGGATATTGATCGGGACTTTATTTGAATTTGGTGCAAGACCCCTCTGTATGATGATGTTATGCACAGGTAGAGACGTCTGAAAATTTGTGCTGTTAAATGGAACGGTAACAGGCTGTGCTACGGGACTGGAACTGGAGCTCCCAAACAAGGAGTTGCCATTGGGAGTCTGTCTGTGAACCAGGAGTCCTCCACTCACATTTGATGGGGCTTGCTGCCCGCTGCCCTTCAATATGATTTGAGATCCGTCTAGGTTATTAATAGTCATCATGGAGGGTTGATTACCAAATGAGCCAATTAGCTGTATCTGACCCGAACCGCTAATCTGACCGCTATTAGACAGATGCTGGCTGGGCACACTGATCCCCACGTGTTGCATAAAGCCATGTTGCACCCCCACCGTATTGCTTGCAAATGATGCTCCAACAGGCACGTGAGTCACCCCTATAGGCTGCAGCGTCTGACCTGAGTAATTCGAAACATTAGAAGCCTGAGTAAACGATGCTGATGAAGAAGGATGAAGCTGGGCTTGTGCAAACTGTTGGCTTGAACCTATACTGGCGTCCAAATATGCCTCTTCTGCCAAAGTCTGTTCAGTGATATTGGCCTCCTGCAGGGATTTCTGAAGAATGTCGAAAGGTTGGTCCTCACTGAGATCGGGAAGAGGAGAAGACTCAAGTTCATCTTCAAGAAACTGAAGGCTACTTGAAAGTGGCAGTCCATCACTGGGCCCTTCTCCAAGCTGGTTGCTTACGGCTTTGAGGGATGACTTAGGATCAGCATTCTAAAAAACATACACAAGTATGTTACCTGGCATATCCAACCTTTGAAAGAAGCTCTTAAAACAACACAACACAAACCTCACTTTTGAATAGAATAAAGCCTAACAGGCACAGCTCTTCAAAGTGCTCAGCTTATTCTGATACTGAATTTCCTTCGTGATGATGTTTAACATTATTTCTGTAAGCGTACACATTCAGCGCTCTGGTAAATTAGTTCATAGAAAATAGATACATAACAGGATCATACTGATGACCACCTGGAGTTTAGCTCCATTTTTTCAGATACTGACAAAGGCTTTATTTTTCAGGACTGCTCCCAGTCCAGGGCTTGAGTGAGACTCGGCCCAGGGTGTGTAAGTAGCCAAGAAATAGCCATGTCTAGTCCTTTGCACGACAGGAATCTAAGTGAATTTTGGGAGTTCTGGGTACTGTTCTGTTAGAGGTCCAGAAGGTATCCCAGATTCAGCCCTGTCATTCCGGGCTTCTCAGAACATGTCTAGTTCTATCCCTACCACCCCAGGCAAGACCAGTCCAGATGAAAACAAGCTTCCCACACGAGTGAGCGGTCATTCGATTTCTTAGAAGGAATCCGCTTATTACGCCGCTTTCAAAACGATTTCAGTGTCCTATTCAAAAGTAAAAGTCCATCAACATTCTAGTCATCAAGCACCCGCTTGTGTGTTAGTTTCTGTCCTTAAGGAATCCTTAGGAATGGGCATTCCAACTAGAGACAACACAGGCATATGAAGAGAAACGAATGTGATAAATAAGATATACTCCACTGTCTAGCAGTTTTTCTTGGGACATGTCAAAATTTATAAAAGGAAAGATACGGAATCCACAGGTAGGGATAACACAAATGTACTTCACACTACTGAACTTAAAAATGGTTAAGATGATAAATTTCATAAGTATTTTAATGCCACTGAACATTTAAAAAAATATGAAGAAAAAAATTAAAAACAGGTCAATGCAACCTTGCAAAAGTGTAGAGATTCTCATAGATGATGGGAAGAACTAGGTAGAAAACCAAAGACTAGATCATTTGACCCTCAACCCTCAACAGTTGAAGCAGAACCAATGTGATAGGACTTGAGGAGTCCTCCGAAAGGAAATGGGGAAAGCAAATGAAAGCAAGGAGATGTTTTTTTTGCGGAACAATATCTAGACAACGAAGGATATCTCCTGAATGGTCATACACCGTTTAATGTTTTTACAATGTACAAATTAACAGGCCATAAGTTTAAACGGCCATCCTTGAAAAATATTTCTACTGAAAAAAAAAAATTTCTACCTCACCTCCCATGATGTAATAGAAATTCCCAATAAATACATACTGGCAGTCTGAAAAGTCAGAAGTCATACTCACACGGAAGGGGGAGAGTTGGTAAATAAAAATCATTCACATCAAGGGACAGGCTAAATATCTACCTTATGTGCTTAATGGCACCACATAAAATTATTACTCGTTCAGAATGAATTTCAAAAGTGCTACTGATTCACAAGCCTTACAGGAGATCAGTGTTGTAACTTCAAAGCCACCTGTAGCATGTGGACGTGTCATACATCCTATGATCTGACATAACTTACACACACTCAAATACGTGAAAGAACTCTGCACTCCCAAGGGCTTTCTGAATACCATTCCATGTCATAGATGAAGGAAATAAAGGCCCTGATGATAACTTAATCTTTATTGAGCACTGTACCAAGTAATTTCCCTGGACTAGTCAATTAATGTTAACCAACCTAGGAAGTAGTTCTGTTATTCTCCTGGTTTCATAAATAAGGAAACTGAACTCTATAGAGATTTGGTGACATATCCAAGGTGACAGGGCTAGGAGGTGGCAGAGTGAGGATTCACACTTGGGGCAGTCTGACTCTGGGCTACCATCCATGATGGAAGAAGGCACTTGATTAAGATAGGCTTGAATGTAGTCATCTGGCCATAGTCTGTAGGCAGGACTTCCCTATCCCCCAGGTCAGGTTTCTTGTCTGGACACTCCTAGAGCTTGAGAATATGGAATCCAGAATTGGTGATCTGAGGGAGAATCCTAGCTCTCCAACTCCTGGATGTATAATTTTGAGCAAGTACTAACCTCTCTGTGCTTTAGTTTCCTCATCCATAAAATAGAGATCATAATAGAACCTACTTCTTGGAGTTATCACGTGGGTTAATGAGGTTAATCATGCTAAACGGTTGGTGCCAAGAACATACTAAATGCTCAGTAATTTTCAGTCATTAATTTTTTTTCTCGTTTTAAGATGAAAATGTTTGGTAAGTAACGACAATGAAGAATAATTTCTTTAAAGCTATGTAACAAGTCCCTAAACATCCTAATATGGCTTTCTTAGGTTATAAGTCAGGAAAATGGCAAAGTAAATCTCATATAGTTTATCTTAATTGACTAAGTTAAAAGGAGACAATGTCAACACCATTCGGTAGATTTCCTTAAATGCCAATTATAAGAGACAAGGTAATAACTCCCATCAGGATCCAAAGGCGATTGAAGCCTCCGGACACAAGGCAGCAAGGAGGCAGAAACACTTGACCACTGAATTCAGCTTCCAATACTCACACTGGAGTTGGCGAAAATTGAATTTGAATTGGCTGCAGAATATCCTGTGCTAGTTGAGTCATCATTGCTCTGCAAAGGTACAAATTCAATAAGGTGATTACTTTAACTGTAAAGAAGGAACAAAATTTATATCTGTGATGTTCTAAGTATTACTTACAGATTTATTACTAGGTCCGTGTAGAAAATAGTTCAATGCTTGTGGGTCTCTGGAAAACAACAACAAGGAAAGGAAATGAGCAAATAAATACATAACCTGTATTTAGGATTCATTCTCACTAGGGTCAAAAGAAAATGACATAGCCTGAGTGAAATTCTCTCCCTGTTTTTAAACGATTTTATTAGTTTTTTTGTTTTGTGGGTGTTTTTTTTTTTTAGTTTATTTATTTATTTATTTGGAGAGAGAGAGAGAGAAAGAGAGAGAGAGAGAGAGAGAGAGAGAATCCCAAGCAGGCTCCATGCTATCAACACAGAGCCTGATGTGGGGCTCAATCTCATGAACCATGAGATCATGGCCTGAGCCAAAATCAAGGAGTTGGATGCTTAACTGACTGAACCACCAAGGCGCCCCTATTAGTTTTTTGGTTTTATTATTGATTTTCCTGATGTTGTTCCATTTCCTATTATCACTTATTTCTGTCTCTGGGATTTGTTAGAAAGTAAATTTAATAAAGGATAACCTAAGTATGAACCCTATCATATCCAAATATCTTTGTTAATCTATGTTGATTATTTATTTATTTATTTATTTATTAATTATTTAAATGTTTATTTATTTTTGAGAGAGAGAGAGAGAGAGAGAGCATGCACGTGAGAGCCAGGGAGGGGAAGAGAGAGACAGAGATCTGAAGTGGGATCTGTGCAGACAGCAGAGAGCCTAATGCAAGGCTTGAATTTGCAAACCGTGAGATCATAACCTGAGCTGAAGTCGGATGCTTAACCAACTGAGCCACCCAGGTGCCCCTTGATTTTTATTTTAAAAACTCACCCAGCTTTTTTATTTTTATTTTTTTTAATATGAAATTTATTGTCAAATTGGTTTCCATACAACTCCCAGTGCTCATCCCAACAGGTGCCCTCCTCAATGCCCATCACCGACTTTCCCCTCCCTCCCACCCCCCATCAACCCTCAGTGTATTCTCAGTTTTTTTTTTTTTTTTAAATTTTTTTTTTTACATTTATTTATTTTTTGAGAGACACAGAGACAGAGCACAAATTGGGGAGGGGCAGAGAGAGAAGAAGACACAGAATCAGAAGCAGGCTCCAGGCTCTGAGCTGTCAGCACAGAGCCCGACACGGGGCTCGAACTCACAGACCGCGAGATCATGACCTGAGCCGAAGTCGGACGCTTAACCGACTCAGCCACCCAGGTGCCCCTCTCAGTTTTTTTTAAAAAAATTTTTTTTTACATTTATTTATTTATTTCTGAGAGACAGAGAGAGCACAAGTAGGGGAGGGGCAGAGAGAGAGGGAGACACAGAATCCGAAGCAGGCTCCAGGCTCTGAGCCATCAGCACAGAGCCCAACACAGGGCTCAAACTCATGAACCGTGAAATCATGACCTGAGCTAAAGTCAGACACTCAACCCTGAGCCACCCAGGCACCCCTATTCTCAGTTTTTAAGAGTCTCTTATGGTTTGCCTCCCTCCCTCTCTAACTTTTTTTCCCCCTTCCCCTCTCCCATGGTCTTCTGTTAAGTTTCTCAGGATCCACATAAGAGTGAAAACATATGGTAACTGTCTTTCTCTGTATGACTTATTTCACTTAGCATAACACTTGCCAGTTCCATCCACGTTGCTACAAAAGGCCATATTTCATTCTTTCTCATTGCCAAGTAGTATTCCATTGTATATATAAATCACAACTTCTTTATCCATTCATCAGTTGATGGACATTTAGGCTCTTTCCATAATCTGGCTCTTGTTGAAAGTGCTGCTATAAACATTGGGGTATAAGTTTAAATTTTAGGTAATCTCTACTCCCAATGTAGGGCTTGAACTCATGCCCCTGAGATCAAGAGTCACACACGCTCCACTAACTGAGGCAGCCAGGTGCCCCCAAAACCCACCCAGTTTTAATATGCTAGCTTAGTAGGTTGTTTTAGTACGGCAAACCTTACACATCTGATTCACCCTGGTTCTGGAATGAGCATCTTACCCAATAAGATCAAGGAGACACGAGTCGTCGTCATCATCCATGACAACTACACAAAAGGAATAAGAGAACGCTGGTTAGAAAGCAGATTAAAGCCAGTCGCGCCAACGCAACACAAAAATACACTCTATACTTTCCT
Source organism: Panthera uncia (assembly GCF_023721935.1). Classification (NCBI taxonomy): domain Eukaryota; kingdom Metazoa; phylum Chordata; class Mammalia; order Carnivora; family Felidae; genus Panthera; species Panthera uncia. The sequence continues at coordinate 260,238 of NW_026057580.1, forward strand.
AAATAACTGTGTAATTCATGGAAGCTTTTTCTTTAACTGCTTGTTTTTAATGGGAGTTTTTTTTTTAATTTTGTGGTTATTCAAGAGACTAAATATTCAATTTAAGTTGTTTTTATTGAACACAAATCCTTAACTTACAAGTCAAAAAGGAATCTAGATAAATCAAAGATAGTTGGCAGCAATCCTTCCCACACAGATTCCCCAAAGGGACCGTAAACCAGGAACAGGAACTTCCTCAAAACATATCGTGCAAAAGGGGAGAAAATAGTATTTGTTTTAGAGAAAAATCTCATGCATCCAAGAGGTGTTTGAGTTTTATGACCAAGTGTTTCCAAACACGGTGAGCAATGTGGATTTCTTGCCATAGTTTGGCTCTCTTTACAGAAACAGAAAAGCCAGTTCTCCCTACTTTTCTGAGACAGAGGAGACACCATAGCTCCAGGCTGGACTGCTACAGGCTTTGGCTTTGGCTTTGCCCCGGAGGTCCCAGGTTCCTCCCCCAGGAGCAGCAGCAGCACCGCCAACCCTTCAATTCCAAACAATCTACATCCCATCACTGGAATCTTTAAAGTGGAAAATCTCAACCCTCAATTCACCCGCGGCTCCCAGCCCCCAGCAAGCTCCCTGTCTCCCCAGCCACCGCCAGCATCAAGCTCAGCCAGCGCGGTGACTGTGCTCCGGGCTGAAATGGTAACAACCGGACAAATTCCAAGAGCAGTTCTCCCCCTTTCTCGTCCCTCCCCCGAGATCCGGTAAACTTACACTAGTGATCTGACACCTGGCAACACTGCTTCGCACCCATTTCGAGCCATGCGTGGAATAATTTACATCACGGAATGCCGGGGCCAAGAGTTCTGGAGCAGTTGGAAAGGGCAGTTGTGAACGGCAGTTGGACGGAGGAATGAAATCCTGAAGAGATGCCCAGAAGAGGGACACGCCCGAAGAAGGCAGAAGGGATCATTTCTACTCAGTGTTTTTTCCTTGGTTAAAACTGCCATCTCCTCTCCAGCTCCCCCAGACCTCCCATCCTCTCAGTCACGAGGCCAGACAAAAGTATAAAACTGGCTCCTGCCACATGGAAGGAAACTTGCTCTCCCCAGGAAGGGTCTGGAAGGGGTAAGTATCCCCCAATGTGAGACCTTCCCGCGGTGGGGAGGGGGATTTGTTCAGGTGCTGAATGGCCTGGGGGTGACGAGCAGGTGTCTGAGTGGAACTCTGGTGGAGAGGCGAGGTGGTGGGTGACACAGGAGGAAGAAGAGGGGGAAGGCCGATCCAAGGGTAACATCCAGGCTAAAGTGTGAGAAGGGTGGCAGGCAAGGTGAAATGTGCTTTGAGGCCTCAGATGTGGAGTTACTTAGGAACATGCTAGCAAGACCAGACTTCTGAGAAGTGAAAATGCCACAGCTAGGAAAAGCAGGAAAACTATCATTAAATAGACACAGAGAAATCTGTGGGAAGGGCCTCCCTTAAATCCTGATATTTTATGTGGTAGAAGAACTGCATCAGCCACAGCTCATTACTGCGCCATGAGCTCGTCTCCCAGACATCACAATCACGTGGAATAAATGAGGCAATTAGGACATATCATGAAGCCTATAAAGTGGATAGGATTTATTATTATTTATAGTGTCCATGGTTTCTGGAACAAACTAATGAAAATGTAAGGGAAAAATAGCCTATACCACAACAACCTTTCCCAGCTATCCCAGCTTCCCTCACGACTTCACACCTGTACACGTTCCTCTAGCGGAAGAGACACCCAAAGGTTAACAAACTGAGAAAGGATGTCAGCACCGGTCACTCTACCAAGGTGTCACTGCCACTGGGACTTTCAAGCACCGAGAACATCTGCTGCCCCAAAGTTCAAAGTGACCAGCTACTCCTTGAGTGGCGTAAATAAGAGAACACTTACACAACTTTGGATGAAAGTAAAAGCCATTGTGCATCCTCCCCTATCAAACTGAACGGGCTGCTCCAACACTTGACAGAATGCTCCCTGGGGACATCTGTCCTAGTCAGTGGCATCCATCCAACCACACAAGCCTCTGTCGCTAGCCCCCTGTGGGCAGAACTCCACGAGCCTATTTTATAGTCAGGGGTACCCGGAGAATTCCACTTTTTAAAGGGCCATCCTCTTTTCTGACTTTAAAGAGTTTCAAATTAAAAGAGATGACTCTTATCGCTATGTCCCCAGCTCTGCACACTGCCAAAGCACAGTCATCCCACGTCTAACCCAGTAGTTCCTTTCCCCAGGAGGACACATGGTCCACCAAAGGCAATTTCCCAAAGGAGAGGTGTAGAAATTGACAATTCTAGTGTGGGAAGACAACCTGAGGATCAGAAACTAATGTCTCCAAAGTAAAGAGTTTAGTTTTCTTTGGATAGGTAGGCTCCCCCTTTCCTTCTGGACTCTTGCGGAGGCTCTTTCCTCCGTAAAGGAACAACCCTGGAATCACTAGGTGAAATTTAGAACGCTCTGTGAAAGAGGAGTCCCCCTAGGTCAATGGTTAAAAACTACTTCTTGGCCCAACACACTTGAGGGAGACACACTCCCCTCAGTAACAGCAGCTGATGACAGGAGGATTTGTCACAGAGGGAAGGGGACTGTATTTCTTACAGAATCCTGAGAGGCATCCCAACAGGTCAGAAATCACTGCCTCAGACACCTGATTACACTCTTTTTATGTTTTTAAGTTTATTTTTATTTAGTCATTTTGAGGGGGGGCGGAGAATGTATGCATGCGTACAAACACGGGAGGCGCAGAGAGGAGAGAGAGAATCCCAAGCAGGCTCTGCACGGTCAGCACAGAACCCGACCCGGGGCTCGAACTCACAGACCGTGAGGTTATCACCTGAGCCGAAATCAAGATTTGGCCACCTAACTGACTGAGCCACCCAGGTGCTCCGGATTACCACTCTTAAAAAAATTAAAGCTAGTATTAAAATTGTCCTTATCGGAGTCAACACTTTGAATAGTGGCTTTTAATCAAGAGGACACAGTATAAAAGTGACATTTTAAATCAATGGGGGAAAGGTGTTAGCTGTATGGAGAAAAGATCGGAGATCCATACCTTACATTTTATACAAAAATAAATTCTAGATGGATCAAACAATTAAATAGGGGCAGAGAGGGGAGGAGAACCTTAAAGTACTAGAAGAATACATGGGAGAAATAGTTTTTTTTAATCTTAGAGTAGGGAAAGTCTGTCACAAGATACAGAGGTATAAAAGAAAAGATTGACAAATTTGACAACATCAGATTTTAAAATTCTGCATGATAAAGGAAAAAAGTAAACAAAGTCAAAGACTAAAAAAACCCAAAAAAACATTAAGTGGAAAAAATACTTCCAGTTCATATCACAAAGGGCTTTTCTCCCTAATACACAAATACCTTCTATAAACACAACAACAACAAAAGAAAAACAGGGACACTTGGGTGGCTCAGTCAGTTGAGCATCCAACTCTTGATTTTGGTTCAGATCATGATCTCATGGTCGTGAGATTGAGCTCCGTGTCTGTCTCCTTACGGAACATGGAGCCTACTTAAGATTCTCTCTTCCCCTAACAAAAACAAAAAAACCAAAACAAAACAAAAAAACAGCTACCCTGCAGAAAATCAAACATATGAACCATCAGTTCACTAAAAAAGGAAAGTAGCCCCTAAACATATAAAAATAATCAACCTCTCTTTGAACATGAGAAACATAAATTAAAATTTCAATGAGATACTACGACTTATCAGACTGGTAAAGATAAAAGTTTGGTAAAGGACCATGATGGTGAGGAAGTGGGGAAACAGCAACTTTTATGCTTTGCCAGTAGAGTGTAAACTCCATAACCTCTAGAGAGAATAATTTAGCAATAGCTTTCAAAATTTTAGGCGCACAAATTATTCTACTTGGCAAATATTTTCAGGTATTTGTCCTACAGGTATTTTTGCACATGTGTGTAAGAATATCCAGTGCAGCATTCTTGGTTTTAGCAAAAGACTGCAAAGGCCTAGATGTCACAGGTATGGGGTTTCTTTTTGGGATGATGAAAATGTTCTGGAATTAAATCACTGAACTGTACCACCCAGGTGCCCCTGCCTGGTACATTTTTATTGGATGCCAGACATTGTTAATTTTGTGTTATTGAGTGCTGGATAGTTTTGTATCCCTGCAGATATTTTTGAACTTTGTCTAGGACAAAATTAAGTTCTTATTAAATCATTTGATCGTCTTGAGGCTTGCTTTTAAGCTCTGTCAATCCATAGGGCTAGTTTTGCCCTATCCTGAGGCAGTACCCTTCACTTGATGGCATACCTTGTTGATGTCTCATGGATTGCAAGGATTTTCGCGCTCTCACAGGTGGGAACACAAACCATTTTCTGCCCTGTGTGAGCTCTAAGCGTTGTTTCCTCTGATCCGTTTGGATGGTTCTCTCCCAGGACTTGGGTAGTTGTCCTTCAGCCCCCATGGACTGACCAGTCATCAGCTGAGGACTCAGGCGTTTTCTGTCTGGGTAGCACTCTCCTCTCCGGTACTGTGCCTTGTGTTTGAGCCACTTTCCCCTTCCAACCACATCAGCTCATCCCTGGAAGATGATCAGACTCCATCTGGGGTCCCCTTCCCTACGCCGTGGCCTGGCAACTCTCTCCAGACAGTAAGCTGGAACAATTACAAATAGGGCTCACCTCATCCGTTTTCCATTTCTCAGGAGTTGCTCTCCATGCTGCCTGATTTCCCATGTCTCAAAACCACTGTTTAATATATTTTATCCTATTTTTAACTTTTTTTAACGCAGGAAAGTAAATTCAGTCCCAGTTTCTCCATCTCAGCCCTACAACAGCTATTTTTAAGGTTTTGAAAAAAAAATCACGTTAGGAGGTAACGACAGTTTATATGAATTCATTAGCACAAATTATAAGTCAGAGTATATTGAGGAGGGGGGAAGAGGAAACTAAATCAATCGTACAGTTTTATCCCATGCCTCCTTTTGTTTTCTACCCTGCAGAATAGCTTAGGGAAGGAGGAAAGCTGCTTCTTTAATCTGTATCTTTAATAAAGTTGGTCACTATTCATGATTCATTTAGTAAACATTTAGCACCTACTATGTGCCAGGTACTGTATTAAGGCTAGGGATATCAAGTGAGCATGACATAAAATGTAATAATAAATGTAAGCACACTTAAAGTTAATAAATGATGATTTATTAAATAAAGTAAAAATAATAAATGTAAGCACACTTGATATTTTTGTAGGACTGTAAAAGCAATGCTGAAAAGTGAATGACTACGTTTTAGCGAACAATTTTCCAATGAGTGTCATGATCAAAAAGTTATGCCATAAAATAACCACTTACCCAGGGCAAGTAGCTGTTTATGTCAATTAAGATATAAAATATTCTTTTTTGGTGCACCTGGGTGGCTCAGTTGGTTAAGTGGCCAACTTCAGCTCATGTCATGATCTCATGGTCTGTGGGTTCAAGCCCTGCATCAGGCTCTGTGCTGACAGCTCAGTCTGAAGCCTGTTTCCAATTCTGTGTTTCCCTCTTTCTCTGCCCCTTGCCTGCTTGCTCTCTGTCTCTCCCTCAAAAATAATAAACATTAAAAAATTTTATAAAGTATTCTTTTTTTTTTTTAGTGTTTCTTTAATTTTCACACACACACACACACACACACACACACACACACACACACAGTGCAAACAGGGAAGGGACAGAGAGAGGGAGATGTAGAATCTGAAGCGGGCTCCAGGCTCTTAGCTGTCAGCACAGAGCCTGATGCAGGGCTTAAACCCACAAGCTGTGAGATCAGGACCTGAGCCAAAGTAGAACGCTTAACTGACTGAGCCAACCAGGCGCCCCCTCTCTTTTTTTTTTAAAGCTTATTTATTTATTTTGAGAGAGAGAGAGAGAGAGAGAGAGAGAGAGAGCGTGAGCTAGTAGGGGAGATGCAGGCAGACAGGGAGAGAGAGAATCCCAAGCAGGCTCCGCACTGTCAGCACAGAGCCAGACGTGGGACTTGATCCCACAGACTGGCAGGTCATGACCTGAGCCAAAAATCAAGAGTTGTATGCTTAACTGACAGGGGTGAGCCGCCCATGTGCCCCTAAAGTATTCTCTTTGTACTCCTTTTACTATATTGTAATAGTTATGGGCTATTAAATTTTGTAATTGCAAGACAGTGTGAAACTTTCTGCCATGGTTTCCGATTTTAAGGCACCCACTTTCTTTTGGAAGGGAGACTTTCAATAATTTATCACAATGCAATGTGAGAAGTGCTGAGAGTTTTGGCAGGGATTCTCAAGCTTCTTCAGGTGAAGCTCCTGGGCTTTTTTGTGAAATAATATGACATTTTACTAGAAAAGGAAACATGACTGTATTTTCACAATTATACTCATTTGCAATACAGAGAAGCAATCAAACTCAACACAATGGGCTCTGAGTTTTTCAGTTATTATTCAACAAAGAACTTCCTTCATTTTGATGTCTTCTAGCAGCAATGAAGAGAAGACAGAAAAGACTAAGAAATATTATTAGAAGAACTTGGGGATTAAAAAATTCCTCCATCAGAAAAGATGACCATTAAGTAGGCAGTATTGGGCCCTGGTTCACCTCATGAAATGTAGAATTTGAAGGCCTTAAAAAGCTGCTTTAATTCCTATTTAGAATGAGGCAGGATGGAAATAAACCTCATTTTTAAGAAATCCAGCCGGCTAAACAATGTGCCCTAAGGTGGGGGGAAAGAGTGGCTGACCTCAGGGGGTCAGGGCAAAGTCTGGCACGGTTTACAGAGCAAGGGACATATCGGGGAGAACACTGAATTTGGAAGGCAAAGGGCTTGTTTTGGATACCTGCCATTAACTAACTGTGTGATTACCGACAAGCTCCAATCTCTCAGGGCCCATTTGTCCACCCCTAAATGAAGTTAATAGCCACAGCTATGATTTTTAAACTTTGTTCCTTGGTGACCTAGGATTCTCCAAGGTTTTCTTGGAGGCCTAAATATTGGTGGTGGAGACACTCTGATGTTCCACTTCTCCCCCTTCAATTCTTATTTAGCTAGGAGAAAACAAGTTTGAAATCCTTTTAACTTCTCCAACTCCTAGAATGCAGTGGTTTTTGTGTGTTGTGAAAGAATGACCATCAACAGTGGTCAATCTGAAAATGAAAACCCAAGGATCATGGGGAGCCTGGGTGGCTCAGTTGGTTAAGCGTCCAACTTCGGCTCAGGTCATGATCTCACGGTTCGTGAGTTCGAGCCCCACGTCGGGCTCTGTGCTGACAGCTCGGAGCCTGGAGCCTGCTTTGGATTCTGTGTCTCCCTCTCTCTCTGCCCCTCCCCTGCTCATGCTTGCACTCTCTCTCTCTCTCTCTCTCTCTGTCAAAAATAAATAAACATTAAAAAAAAACCCCAAGGATCCATAAAAATCAAGAATCATGATTATTTTAGCAACAGAATAGTGATATTGTTTGATAAACACATCAAACTTCTTTAAGATAAATTCCAACACAGTGATAATAACCTTAAGATTACTGACTATAAAATCATTAACCAAACAAATCAGTGTTTCTCAAGCTAGGGTCTGAGAAAATAACTTTGGGTGGTCTGAGATCTCAAGTGTGAGAAACATTAACAGATTCTAAAATTGTCCAGAAATACATACACTGGAGAACTTTGGGGCTCATAAAAATTGTGCTAACCGTGTTTGCTAACGGCCTCTCAAAATTTCAAGATCCACTTAAGAATCCACAGACAGAAGACCTATATACACATTGACTGATGCAGAGATGTTCCCAGGGAAAAGCTTTCCAGGCCTCTCTTTGTCATATTCTTTCAGTCTCAGCTGCCAATTTTGCACCAGGCTGGGGGCCCAGGTCCCAACAAAGGAGGTTATCAAAAGAGCGTTGGCTGAGTCCCAAAAGTCTTTGCTGCATCTAGATTCAGAGCTGAGGTGGTTCAAGAGATACCAAACTCAGAAAATAACAAAGCCCTCCAGCAATGAGGGGTGCTCTGAACTCATACTGCATAGCTTGTAGGAGTATTAAGTTATGGCTCAATTACAGTGGACTAACACACTAGACTGACTTCAAACTTAAATGTTACTAATAGACTATCACCTAGAAATTAACAGCATAAGACAATATCATAGAGCTATCCTCAAAAGCAGGGATCTTGTCATATTCATCTTCATATTCCCAGCAAAGAGCACATAAACAGGTGTAAGAAACACTAAATAAATATTCATTCAGGGTTTAAATATAGTGTAGCTGCATTTTATGCAAAGACTGTGTTCCCAAAGACCTCGCATGATTAAAAACGCATGTAATACTAGTCAAAAAAATGTTTTTAATCTTTATTTATTTTTGAGAGAGAGAGAGAGAGAGAGAGAAAGCAGGGGAGCAACAGAGAGAGAAGGAGACACAGGCTCCAAAGCAGGCTCCAGGCTCTGAGCTGTCAGCACAGAACCTGACACAGGACTCGAACTCACGATCTGTGAGTTCATGACCTGAGCTGAAGTCGGATGCTCTACCGACTGAGCAGCCCAGGCACCCCAACATAATTCTAGTTTAATTCTAACAAACTGACAAATCCCTAGAGAATACCAACATTGAAATTTTGTAATTCCTGGTGGGACTTACAGATATATTACATTCTGTTAAGATTTTTTAGATAGAATAATGAAATTGGGGTTATATTTAAAAAAATCATCCTTTAGGGGCACCTGGGTGGCTCAGTCGGTTAAGCGTCCGACTTCAGCTCAGGTCACGATCTCGTGGTCCGTGAGTTCGAGCCCCGCGTCGGGCTCTGTGCTGACAGCTCAGAGCCTGGAGCCTGTTTCAGATTCTGTGTCTCCCTCTCTCTCTGTCCCTCCCCTGTTCATGCTCTGTCTCTCTCTGTCTCAAAAAAAAAAAACAAAAAAAAAAAAACCCCAAAAACATTAAAAAAAAAAAATCATCCTTTAGAGATCCATATTGAAGCAGGTGTGAGTTCAATTACTATGATGTCTAGGATTTGCTTCAAAATAATATAGACTAAAGTTGGTTATTATTTTTTTCATGTTTATTTATTTTTCAGAGAGAGAGAGAGAGAGAGAGAGAATGAGCAGGAGAGGAGCAGAGAGAGAGGGAGACACAGAAGCTGAAGCAGGCTCGAGGCTCTGAGCTGTCAGCGGACAGCCCGATGTGGGGCTCAAACCCATGGACCATGAGATCATGACCTGAGCTGAAGTCGGATGCTCAACTGACTGAGCCACCCAGGTGCCCTAAAGTTGGTTACTGAAAACATTGGGGGGTGCCTAGGTGGCTCAGTTGGTTGTGTCTGACTCTTGATTTCGACTTTAGATGGTCTCACAGTTGATGGGTTCGAGCCCCATGTCAGACTCCATGCTGAAGGCGAGGAGCCTGCTTGGGATTCTTGTTCCCTCTCTCTGCCCTTCCCTCTCCCCTCAAAATAAACAAACATTAAAAAAAAAAAAACCCATGGAGTCCTCGTACACTAAAACTAACATAACGCCATATGTTAACTACACTGGAATTAAAATTTTTAAAAGACACATGAAAAAAAACCTAAAAGGAAATATAGTACACCAAAAAAAAAAAAAAAAAAAAAAAAAAATCAAACGTGGAATCCTGTTTCTCCAGCTCCCGCAGAGATTCACCAGGAATCGGGGGTTACTATGGAGTTTTCTCCTTGACCCTCTGAGGTTGGTCACTCTTTCCCTCATGTTATAACACATACTCAGGCAAATTTCAGGCAACCTGGGGAACCTGTCCCCAACTACAGTCAGGTAGGACCTGCAAACAAGGGCCTCTGGTCAGCTCAGAGACACAAATTGAGGCTGCTTACTCTCCAAACTCAGAGAAAGGGTTCAGTTTTTTGGTAGTTTGACTGAAGGGAAATGCTGTAGGTGAAATCTTACTTGGGAGCGTATGACTTAAACCAGTTTCAGTATCATTCCTTCCACTCCTTCCCATCAAATACAGGTAATTCCTGTATTTCTCCATACCCCTCTTTCCCGTATTTACTCATATTTACATTGGAATGTCAGCTCTATCAGGGCAGAGGTTTGCGTCTATTCACCAGTGAACCTCAGCATCCAGAATAGCACCTGGCATACATATTACAAAGCCTCAATAAACTTTTCCTTTCTTACTCCTGGCTTTATTGACATATAGTGGACAAATAAGACAGTATAGGTTTATGGTATACAGTGTGATGATTTGATACATGTGTATATTGTGAAATGATGACCACAGTAAGGTTAGTTAATATCTCCATCACCTCACATACTTGCCAATTTTTTTGTGTGGTAAGAATATTTAAAATCTACTCTCAACAAATTTCAAGTATATAATACACTGCAGTCATCATGCTATGCATGAGATCCCTCAAACTTATTCATCTTATTTTTTCTAAGTTTATTTATTTATTTTGAGAGAAAGAGAGAGAGAGAGAGAGAAGAATAGAGAGAGAATCCCAAGCAGGCTCCACACTATCAGCGCAGAGCCTAATGCGGAGCTCGAGCTCATGAACTGCGAGATCATGACCTGAGCCTAAATCAAGAGCTGGTTGCTCAACCAACTGAGCCATCCAGGCACTCCCTTCCCCCAACCCCCCTTTTTTAAAGAACTTATTCATCGTATAACAGGAAGTTTGTGCCCTTTGACCAATATCTCCCCATTTCCTAAACCCAGCCTCTGGCAACCAATCACCAACTGAGTATGCTTCTGCAAGTTCAACTTTTTTACATTTTACATATAAGTGAGATCATATAGTATTTGTCTATGTTTGTGTGACTTATTTCACTTAGTTTATGCTATGCTTTCAATGTTCATCCATGCTGTCACAAATGGCAGGGTGTCTTTCTTTCTTATGGTTGAACAACATTCCAGTGTAGGTATATGGGCATGTGTGTGTATAAAACAACTTCTTTATCAATGTATCCATCGGCAGTTACTTAGGTTGTTTCCATATCTTGGCTATTGTGAATAATGGCGCTGTGAACAGGGGGTGCAGATATCTCTTTGGGACAGTGATTTCATTTCCTTCAGCTATATATCTGAAAGTGGGATTCCTGGCTCATATGGTGGCTCTATTTTTAATTTTTTTAGTAATCTGCATACTGTTTTCCGTATTGGCTGCACCAATTTACGTTTCCACCAACAGTGCACTAGGGTTCCATTTTGTCCACATCCTTGCTGACATCTCTTGAGTTTTTGCCATTCTAGCAGGTGTGAAGTGGTATCTCCTTGTTGTTAGTGAACATTTTTCGAAATGAACCTATCATCCTTTCCAGTATGTTGGCCACAAGATGGCAAAAGCTCCAACAGGATCAGGCACCCCAGGCCCTTCTCCTTGAAACCTACTTTAGTTTTCCAAGAAAGTGTATTTTTTTGAAGACCAGGTTATTCCTATGGGAGAACAATCTAAAGTGGAAAATAATTCTACTTAAGCCTAGAATGCACAATGGGGCTAAAGTCATTTCCTGCTCTTCCCCTACATGCTATTCTAGCCAAACTGCCACTCTCCTGCCCCCAAACACAACGTGCACTCCCCCCCCCACCCTTGTCCAGGTGACAATTTTCTTACCTGGAATGCTCTTCCTGGTAGCTTGAACCTCTGCGAATCCTTCTCTGACAACCTTAGGATTCTCTACCTAGAATTGTAAAAGCAACCACCATGTCTTTCGACACTGATCAGACATTACTCTCTGTGGTTATCCTCGCGACGCCTATCTTCTATTCTCAACTAAAGCACAGCCCAAATTTAAGTAAAAAGAGTCTAGAGTGCTTTGAGAAGACTGATGAAGAGCAGCTAAGACACCCATCCCGAAGCTGAGCAACTTTTAGACTGCGTCGTGTTTTTTGGCATCAGTGAACTGGAAACACTGGCTCATTACAGTAGATTCTAGCCTCTTTTTTTTTTTAAGCATAAATTTCCCCACAAAGGGAATTTTATTGAGGGCACTAGTTTACCTGCCTCTCAAAAGACCAACTGCAACCAAATGAAGTGAACATAACCTCAAGGTTTTATTGTCTTCATGATGTAGCAAAATAAGCTTAGAACTGGATCCCTTGGCCCTTTCTCTCATCTCCTCCCTGTTCAAAATGCTTCTTAGCATCTCTTCATAGCCAGCATTCTCTTAGATCTGCGTTGGGTTCAACACATCCAAGCCTCCGCACAATCTTCTTTTGTAGTTTGAGCCTTTTTCTGGAAAATCGGCTTAGTTTGCCCACTGTAGCCACTGTTTCCTGTCATAACGCCACTTTCCCTGGGCATAAAGAGGATCTTTGCCTTTCTCGTACTGGGTCATTTTGTGGGGTTGGTGCTCACCCCACTTCTTGCAGAAAGTGTGGTGGGTTTTAGGAACGTTCACCATGGCTGCAAGAACGCTATTGGCACAGAAAGAAAAAGCTCTAGCCTCATTTTGAATCCCTGCCCACCCTACCCTCCCTGTAACGAAGGGACCCTTGGCTCTTTGCCATCTTGACCATGTCCCCCAAATTATCACATCACTTTTTAAATTCTTTGGCTTTGCACTTATCTTTTTGAGAAGACAGACCTTCCTACCCACCTCCAAGTGGCCAACTGACAATGCCTGCCTATTTTTTAAGGCTTGGAGTAAAATTATACTATTTTTTTTAAACCCCCAGGCAAAATTAATTGTTTTCTTATTTGTTTGTTTTGTTTTTTTTTTTTAAATTTTTTTTCAACGTTTTTTATTTATTTTTGGGACAGAGAGAGACAGAGCATGAACAGGGGAGGGGCAGAGAGAGAGGGAGACAAAGAATCGGAAACAGGCTCCAGGCTCCGAGCCATCAGCCCAGAGCCTGATGCGGGGCTCGAACTCACGGACCGCGAGATCGTGACCTGGCTGAAGTCGGACGCTCAACCGACTACGCCACCCAGGCGCCCCAATTGTTTACTTATTTGTATCCCCAGAGCACATCTGACATGTTACTAGCATCTGACAGGTGTGTTGACAAAACTTTGTTTTTCTGGTCCCCTTGTTAATTTACAAGTTCCATGAAAGCTGGGGCAGTTTCTTTCCATCTTTGTATTATCTGAGTTTTGGACAATGCCTGGTATAAACGTGCCTAGTAAATGTCTTTTACTTTATTGAATAACTTTACTAAGATTTTGGTCTAAATAACTAACTTTTCGACGGGTGATGTCAGTTCCTTATTATTTAGTTGCCAAAAATATACAGCTAGGCTACCCATGAGCACTTTCTCGCATCACAAAGCACAGGATTTGGGATGCAGTGTGGAGCGTCCAATGCCCAGGATCTACTGGCTTATGCTGGGCCCTTACGTATCTAGACAGCCATTCCTGCTGCGTAGAAAAAGTCATGAGAAGTCAACTGACTCCCCATCTCTGCTCCAGAGCAGATGACTCAATCTCTGAGGCATAAGGAAGTGTCATTTTTTAAGATTCAGAGGACAAAAGGATTGTGTATCCTTCCATAATAATCTATTTAGTATTAAATAAACTTCCCTAAAACAGGGATTTGCGTACTAAACATAAACAGAATAATTCCTTCGAGTTCCCAAATCTTTAGCACAGTCATTTATTATGTTAATAATAGTTGTGTTCCTTAAAAGACTCACAAGTAAAAGTCTAAGTTGAAGAGTTTCTGGCACAGCCTTGCATGGCTTTTGAGAGTACCAACACTAGACCTTACAGGGAAGAAAAACAACTCAATAATATGGGAAAAAAACAGATGCCCTGCCAAAAAATGTTGTTATAATTTACTATGTTTTATTTATTTTTATTTTTATTTTATTTTTTTAAAGAAAAAATTTTTTAATGTTTTATTTATTTTTGAGATAGGGAGAGACAGAGCATGAACAGGGGAGGGTCAGAGAGAGGGAGACACAGAATCTGAAACAGGCTCCAGGCTCCGAGCTGTCAGCACAGAGCCCGACACGGGGCTCAAACCCCCGGACCGCAAGATCATGACCTGAGCCGAAGTCGGCCGCTCAGCCAACTGAGCCACCCAGGCGCCCCATAATTTACTATGTTTTAAAAGAGACTGAACATTTTAACGACTATGGAAAATAATATACAGGAAATTATTGAGAAATGATACAAAGAAATGCTGCTAGGGGCGTCTGGGTGGCTCAGTCAGTTAAGCGTCCCACTTGTGATTTTGGCTCAGGTCATGATCTCATGGTTCGTGGGATCAAGCCTGGGTCAGGAATCTCTCTCTCCCTCTCTCTCTGTGTCTCCTCCCCACCCCTGCTCACGTGCATGCTCAATCTCTCAAAATAAACAAACATTAAAAAAAAAAAATGCTGCTAGCCTGATTGCTATTAAATATTAAGTAAAGTGAAATTGAAACTATCTTTGTGATAAATCACGATACTTCAGTATATAGAATAATACATATTAAAAAGATAAGTCAGTTCTCTTCAGTTATACTACTGTTTCAGTTAAAGAATTCTTGTATTTTACTTCCAAATAAAAGGCGAATTTCTGTTTTAATCATTGACTGCCACATTTATTACTTTCTTCCACTAAAAACAGTCATTTAGAGCCTTAGCTCCAACAACAAGCTGACTTAGCAAAAGGAAGCAATGCCAACATTGAAACTAACCACCCAGAAAGATGAACGAGTATCAACCAAAAACACATTAGCAAAAATTTCAGGAACAGGCATTAAAAAGGAGAAGAGCCAAAGGTAAGTCTTACTTACATCCTCAGATTCTCTGTCTCTGTCTCTCTCTGCCCCTCCCCTGCTTGTGCACGCACTCTCTCTCTCCCTCTCTTTCTCAAGATAAATAAACTTAAATTTTTTTTAAGTTTTATTTATGTAAGTAATTTCTATGCCCAATGTGGGGCTCAAACTCATGACCCTGAGATCAAGAGTCGCATGCTCTTCCCACTGAGCCAGCCAGGCACCCATCTTTCAGAGAACAGCTTAATGAAATAAAAGTAAAAACCCTACCAATGTGACTTTTTCTACTTTTAATAACAATGGGCATTACTGTGCAGTACCAGTCACAACAAATAGTAAAAAAGACTGCTTTTTGCATTCCAATCCTACAGTCAAGAATTCACTGAAATACAGCATGGTAATAATTAAGCTATTAAAGTAAAAACTGCTGAATCTTTTTCTGTATTTCCTCAAAATAATAGGATGCCATTGTTATCCATTAGTGTAGTTTGTAGGTACTGTTGTCCCTATGTGTGGAACTGCTTTTAAAAGATACTTTGAAACGGTAGTAATTATAAGCAAAAAATATTTTTTATTAGCAATCTGGTTAAAGTTATTTTGCAAACTCTTGAGTCTCACTGCTCTCTCTCAATGAGTAACATTCAAAATATTTTGGTTTTATGGTATGTTCCAAGAAAAACAAGCCCTATAAAAACAGCTAACAATATTTAACAAACAAAATTCCATTTTACGAAGTCAATGATGTTAACCAAGGAAGAGATGTCCAGGGTCCCCTTCAGTAAAAGTAGATTCACAAGGACGACATGTACACAAAATAAATTTTTTAAGGGGAAGAAAATGAGAGAAATTTTTTTAAACTTAAAAATGATTTAAGGGGCAACTGGCTGGCTCAGTCGGCAGAGCATGAGACTCTTGATCTCAGGGTTGTGAGTTCAAGTCCCATGCTAGGTGTGGAGCCTACTTAAAAAAAAAAACAACCCCAAAATGAACAAATATTTTTAAAGAAGGATTTAAGAAAGAATATGAAGAAATATACTGTATTACTCCAAGCAAAATTTCAGTTTCTACAAAAACTTTTAGAGGCTGAATTAGGGGCGCGTTGGTGGCTCAGTCAGCTAAGGTGTCTGACTTCAGCTCAGGTCATGATCTCCTGGTTCCTTAGTTTGAGCCCCACATAGGGCTCTCTGTTGTCAGAGCAGATCCTGCTCTAGGATCCTCTGTCTCCCTCTCTCTCTGCCCTTCCCCCACTCACGCTCTCCCTCCCTCTCTCAAAAACAAACATTACAAAAATAATTTTTTAAGAAGCTAAATTAATCTCATTTTTCTACACTCCATTTAAAAGACATAAACTTCTATCTAATGCAAAGTCTTTTATAAACCCTAAGAAATGCCATGTGAAGGGAATTTATATTTGTACTTATTTCGATCAAAAGATTACAAGGAACAGAGTTTCAGTTGGAGAAGATGAGAAAGTTCTGGAGAAGGATGGTGGGGATGGCTGCACAACAGTGTGAATGTACTTAATGCCACAGAACTATACGTGAAATGGTTAAAATGGAAAATTTTATGTTATGAAAACAATTTTTGAAATAAAAAATAACAATAAAAAATAAAGCATCCATGAATATTCTTACTAAAAAAAAACAAGGCCATAACTAGTGGTCCGTAACTAGTTGTAGATCTATCATCAAAAAATCTTTTTTTATTTTTATTTTTATTTTATTATTTTATTTAAAAAAAAAATTTTTTTTTAACGTTTTATTTATTTTTGAGACAGGGAGAGACAGAGCATGAACGGGGGAGGGTCAGAGAGAGGGAGACACAGAATCTGAAACAGGCTCCGGGCTCCAAGCTGTCAGCACAGAGCCCGACGCGGGGCTCGAACTCACAAACAGCGAGATCATGACCTGAGCCGAAGTCGGCCGCCCAACTGACTGAGCCACCCAGGCGCCCCCAAAAAATCTTTAAAAAAAAATGTTTATTTATTTTTGAGAGAGAGACAGAGCATGAGTGGGAGAGGGGCAGAGAGAGGAAGAGACAGAATCCAAAGCAGGCTCCAGGCTCCGAGCTGTCAGCACAGAGCCTGACATGGGGCTCGAACTCACGAACAGTGAGATCATGACCTGAGCCAAAGTCTGACACTTAAATCTCACTGAAGGGAGATGAAGGACCCAGAGCTCATCGGTTAAAATTAACCCTAGAAGCAGTGGTGTGAAAGAAGTTGAGGCACTTCACCCCACAACTACTGACAGGTACCAGATATGGCTGGGGGAGGAAATCCCCCAAAGGAGGGAGGAGGTTTCTTGACCCTTTGTGGGCCTTTTGGCTGTCTGGTGAAGGCTATGGATCCCTTGCCAGAGTAATACTTCAAAGTTCATAATATATGTAGGACTTTAAAAAAAAATGCATTCATTTAAAAAATAAAAATAAAAAACACATGTATAAAAATATTTAAAAATTGTGATACAATTATATATGTGATTCTTCATCAACACATTCTTACAAGATTTAGTGGTGAGTCTAGTAACTACTACCTTTTGGAAGATCGTAATTTTTTTCAGGTATCTGCAAATGTAATGGGACAAAAAATATTTCTAATAGTAACAAATTCCCAGGCATTGTTAATTCATGGTTTGGGTTGCCTTCATTCATAGATTTAGGAAATGATAAATTTCAACTGGAGTCTAATGAAAGTAACATGCAATTTTCTTCATATCCAAGTTCATGGTCTCCCCTCCCCACACTTTTATCCACAGATCCTTTAGGGGTCGGTCCATAGAGCCTGTGCACTGCTAGGGCCCAGGGCACTTGTTCAACATGTGAAGTGAATAAACTCAATGCAGTAACAAACACAGTGGGATTCTAAACATCTGAATATCATCCACAAGCTATTTTTATACTTGCTAAGCACAGTCTGGTCATTTCTAAACACTGTTTGATGTAATTTTTGCAAAGATGTTGAAGGTGCTGCCAGATACACAGGATGGTAGCAGCAAGCTGGCAATTCCAACTGGGCAGAAAGGACACTCTCCAGCATCACCAAAGTTATCAAAAAATTCCCGGAGTAAGGAAGTCAAGTAAAGCTAATATTTTGCATGCTTAGTGGAGAGCAACAGAAACACATTTTACAACTTACAAGCACAAGACTGCAGTGGAAAAGCTCATCAAAATTCTCAACCTTGGACCAGTGTAAAACACAAAGGCAAATTTCATGATAAACATGCAACAATCTTTTCTGGTAAGCTTATCAAAATCCTAGCTTCATTCTCCTGAACATCCGAAGTGGAAAACAGTTACATAAATAAATCACGTACTTTTCTAGTTTTTATATGAGTGCTCAGAATTGAATGGACCTCTGAATTAACACCCTTTTGTGTACTCACCTTTTTTTTTTTTTTTTTTTTTTAAGAGAGAGAGAGCTCAAGTGGGGGAGAGGGGCAGAGGGAGAGAGAGCGAGAATCTTAAGCGGGTTCCATGCTCAGCCTGGAGCCCAAAGTGGGGCTCAACTCTCCAGCCCTGGGGTCATGACCTGAGCCAAAATCAAGAGTCAGAAGCTCAACCAACTGAGCCACCCAGGTGCCCCAAAATATATGTATATTCTTTTCTTTTTTTTTTTTTTTTTGGAGAGAGAGAGTGCTTGTGAGCACAAGTGGGGGAGAGGTAAGAGAGAGAGGGAGAGAGAATCCTAAGAGGTTCCATGCCCAGTGTGGAGCCCAACGTGGGGCTCAAACCCACAACCATGAGATCACAACCTGAGCTGAAATCAAGGATCAGATGCTCAACCAACTGCACCATCCAGGCACCCCTTACTCACTTCTGGGCTATTCTGCTATAGATTACTTACTGTACCCTCAAATAAGGGAGTCAAGTAACTTATAGACGGCCTCCACTGGTCTAAGAACAAAATACTAAATTTATTTTTAAGGCCAACTCACTGTGCGTTTTTTTCTTTAATTTAAAACCACTTCATTCTCAAAGTAGCAGTCACATGTACCAGAATTGAATGATGTTAGGGGAAACTGTATAACTAATTTAGAACACAGTCCCATCTTCTAAGACATTGGTGCCTACAATACAACCCTTTTCCTTAGGGAAAACATAAAAACTTTTCATTTGGCTTGACCCTATCTTATATCACTTTTGGGTTATTTAAAATAGGACAGACCTGGGGTGTCTGGGGGGCTCAGTCGGTTAGGTGTCCGACTTCAGCCCATGTCATGATCTCATGCTTCATGGGTTCGAGCCCCGCCATTGGGCTCTGTGCTGACAGCTCGGAGCCTGGAGCCTGCTTCGGATTCTGTGTCTTCCTCTCTCTCTGTCCCTCCCCTGCTTGCACCCTTTCTCTCGGTCTCCCAAAAATAAATATTAAAAAAATGTTTTTTTAATAATAAAAAATAAAATAGGACAGACCCGCCCGGATAGACATTTTTCCAAAGAAGACATACGGATGGTCAACGGACACATGGAAAGATGCTCAACATCACTCATCACCAGGGAAACGCAAATCATAATCACAATGAGATATTACTCCACACAAGTCAGAATGCTGGCATCAAAAAAGACAAGAAATAATAAGTGTTGGCAAGGTGGAGAAAAGGGAACCCTCACAAACTGTTTGTAGGAATGTGAACTGGTATAACCACTAAGAAAAACAGTATGCAGTTTCTTCAAAAAAAGTAGAAATAGAAATACCATATGATCCAGTAATTCCACTACTGGGTATTTACCTAAAGAAAATGAAAACACTAATTGGAAAAGATATATGCACCCCTATGTGTATTGCAACAATATCTGCAATGGCCAAGATAAGGAAGCAACCTAAGTGCTCACTGATAGATGAAGATGTGATATATATATATATTTTTTATTTTTGAGAGATCAAGAATCAGAGCATGAGCAGGGGAAGGGCAGAGAGAGAGGGAGACACAGAATCTGAAGCAGGCTCCAGGCTCTAAACTGTCAGCACAGAGCCCAATGCAGGGTTTGAACCCATGAACCGTGAGATCATGACCTGAGCCGAAGTCGGACGCTTAACCGACTGAGCCATCCAGGCGCCCCAAGATGTGATATATAAACACACACACACAACACACACACTGGAATATTACTCAGCCATAAAAGAATTAAAAAAGAGATCCTATCATTTGTGACAACATGGATGGACCTAGAGGGTATTATGCTAAGTGAAACACGTCAGACAAAGAAAAATATATGATTTCACTTATATGTGGAATCTAAAAAAACAAACAAAAAATAAACCAGAAACAGATCCATGAATACAGAGAACAAAGTGGTGGCTGCCAGAGGGGCAGGGGTTGGGTGGAAAGACCAAATGGGTGAAGGAGGGTGGGAGACCTAGGCTTCCAGATTATATAATGAATAAGTCATGGAGGGTAAAATATACAGCAAAGGGAATATAGTCAATGGTACTGTGATAGTGTTAGATGGTGACAAATAGTAGCTAAGCTGTGGTGGGCATAGCATAATGAATAGAGTTGTGGAATCACGACGTTGTACACCTGCAACATTGTGTATCAATTATACGTCAATTAAAAAAGGTAAGATAGACCCGTAGTTCTATTCTTGACATTATTCAGTATCATTCTTTTGGACAAATTAGAATAATTTTTTCCTTGAGGAGGCAAGCTGGTGCAGCCACTCTGGAAAGCAGTTTGGAGGTTCCTCAAAAAACTAAAAATAGAACTACCCTACGACCCAGCAATTGCACTACTAGGTATTTATCCACGGGATACAGGTGTGCTGTTTCGAAGGGACACATGCACCCCATGTTTATAGCAGCACTATCAACAATAGCCAAAGTATGGGAAGAGCCCAAATGTCCATCGATGGATGAATGGATAAAGAAGATGTGGTGTGTGTGTGCGTGTGTGTGTGCGCGCGCACACACACACACACACACACACACAATGGAGTATTACTCGGCAATCAAAAAGAATGAAATCCTGCCATTTACAACTACGTGGATGGAACTGGAGGGTATTATGCTAAGTGAAATTAGAGAAAGACAAATATCATATGACTTCATTCATATGAGGACTTTAAGGGACAAAACAGATGAACATAAGGGAAGGGAAACAAAAAGAATATAAAAACGGAGGGGGACAAAACAGAAGAGACTCATAAATATGGAGAACAAACTGAGGGTTACGGGAGGGGTTGTGGGAGGGGGGATGGGCTAAATGGGTAAGGGGCACTAAGGAATCTACTCCTGAAATCATTGTTGCACTAGATGCTAATTTGGATGTAAATTAAAAAAAAAAAATTTAAAAAAAGACACAAATTAACTTGCCCAAGATTAAAAAAAAAAAGAATAATTTTTTCTTGCTTCATTATGTCTTCAAAGTCGTGCCTAAAGAACACCCTACTTCCCTCTCTAAATATTTAAATTATTAGATTTTGCCTCACTGAGTAAAATTATTCCCCTATGAAGATTTGTCATTATTTAACTTTTCCTTAAACTTCTAATGATAGTTTGCAACTTTTGTTAAAGATTCCCTTAACATCCATATGCTTTTTCTTTAACAAAGCACGTTAAGGTAGCATGATAGATCAAGCAGTACCATTATAATTACTATACTAATGATAATGAGGACTGGATTCAATGATTACTTATTTATTAGGTAAGTCTGTCCTGCAGGGCTAAACAAACATAATAATATGTCCCAGCTTGCGAGTAGCTGGTAATCTTATTAGAAAGGCAAGAGCTACATCTGAAATAATTTTCCAAATTACAGAAAGCATTATCAATATGCAAGAAAATAAACATACTAGCATGGGTATTTACAGTAAAATTAAGTCCCTTTTATTATTAGTTGATATACCAAGGCACATGAGATAATAAAAACTGTAATAGCAGCTAACATTTACTACTGGCCTTCCCTCTGCTAGGCATTTCACACAGTTCTAACCCTTCTAACAGTCCCGCCAGGTATGCACTATTATCTCTATTTTTACAGAGAATATAAGATGCTTGCCCAACACTGCAGAGTTTGTAAGTAGCAAGACAGAGGTTTGAACTCAAATCTCTAATTCCCAAGAGATGATGCTTCTCATCTCTGTGGGTGGAAACATGATTTTTGGAAGGTTCAATTTCTAGAAATGTGTCCCATACCAAAAGATAGCAATCGAGAATCTTGACATTTTCTCCCACAGCAAAAACCTCACTATTCCATGAATGAAAATTCTACAATTAAAAAAAAATTTTCACATATATACAGTATATGTATATATATGTGTATATATATATATATACATTCACTGTATACATATGTACATATACTGTATATATATATACAATTTCATATATATACTGCAAATACCCATGTATGTGTATTTATATATACACATACACAGACTTCCCGGTAATTCATCATGCATATCAGACCTCTTGTTTTTTAAAAGTCAATGTTTCATATGTTACCATTGCCACAGAGCCCTCCTTTCTTACCCAACTCCACCCCCAACACCTATTAATTTCTGGAAGGTCTAGAGGAGCTCAGCTATCAAACAGAAATATGAGTCACAAGTGAGAGCCACATATGATTTAAAATTTACTAGTAGCCATATTTTTAAGTATACTTAATTTTAATATATTTAGTCCATAATATCAAAAAATATTTTGACTAAATGGAAAATATTAATATAAATACATTAATAAAATATTTTAATTTAATTTTTAACCATTCAACATGTAATTAACATAAAACAAATTAGATATTCTACATCATTTTTTTCAGACAAAGTCTTTCAATCTTACAGTACATCACAACTGGTGCCAGTCATGGCTCAAGTGTTAATAGCCATATATGGCTAGTGGTCACCATATTGGACAGTCCCAATCTACAGACTTCTGTAGAATTTAGTTAAGGTAAAACACTTGCTTACAGGGCCATTTTCCCCTTGTTAGCTCTTGTGGATAGCCACAAGGTGGAACTTTTAAGAACAGCTGTAGTGATAGGAATAATATTTACCCTAATTATTTACATAGGGTTTCCTAGAGGTTTTGTCAATTTTTTTTTATGCAAGAGGTGAAGGGAAGGGAGTTGCCACAGCCCTTATTTTCACCAGAATATACCCTGCCCACCATACAAACATGTGCAGATTTAATTTGAAACAGGAAAAAGTTGATCATTAAATATCAGTTCCAAAGATAACCCTAGTCTAGCCATTGAGCTGAAATAATCCTAATCTTCTAAGAAACAAAGTTAAATTCTACATGCTTCTCACATATTTAAATACCTTAATATATGTTTCTAAAAAGTTATTTCTGGCTCAGTGGGTAGAGCATGCAACTCTTGATCTCAGGGGTTGTGAGTTCAAGCCCCACATAGAGCTTACTAAAAAAAAAATAAAAATAAAAATAAAAATAAGTTATTTCTTTCTGTTTGTGTCAAATGACCATAATTATTACATGGGGAAAAAAATCCAAAAATTATTTGAAAATAAAAGCAAGCAATTTGCTAAAGGGAAACTAAAGCTGATGCTGAGAGCTTCTGGATCAGGTATCCTCACAGAAGCCTCACATCTGGCTCACGTGCCCATTTTTATAAACCAGGAACCAAGACTTGCTCTTGGCCCGTGGTTCTCTAGCACCTGGGAGGTTGTTAAAAGTGTGAATTCTTGGGCCCATTCCAGACCTACTGGATCGGGAACCCAGGGGGTGTTAAGCCGTCTGGGTAATTCTAATGCACACTCAAGTTTGAGAACCACTAGATCAACATGGAACTGGTACTTAAACCATCTGTTTAACTCCAAAAGTTGTGTACTTTTTAGAAGTTTTTTGTTTTTGTTTCTGGTGGGAAGGGGTTGGGAATATCTGCACGCGCACGCACGCGTGTGTGTGTGTGTGTGTGTGTGTGTGTAGTAAAATACACATAACATAAAATTTACCATGTTAACTATTTAAAAAAAAATTTTTTTTAATGTTTCTATTTATTTTTGAGACAGAGAGAGACAGAGCATGAGCAGGGGAGGGACAGAGAAAGGGGGGAGACACAGAATCCGAAGCAGGCTCCAGGCTCTGAGCGGTCAGCCCAGAGCCTGATGCGGGGCTCGAACTCAACGGAGTGTGAGATCATGACCTGAGCCGAAGTCGGACGCTCAACCGACTGAGCCACCCAGGCGCCTCCCACATGTAAACTATTTTTAAGTGTATCGTTCAGTAGTATCAAGTCCATTCACATTGTTGTGCAACCATCTCCACCACCCATCTCCAGAAGTCTTCACCTGGAAAACCAGAAACTCTGTCACCCATTTGACACTAATTCTTCATTCCGCTTTCCCTCCAGCCCCAGGCAACCACCACTGTCCTCTCTGTCCCTATGAATTAGACTCCTCTAGGCATCTCATAAAAATGGAATCTAGAAGTAGAATCTAATTTCACTCAACCCCTACAGCTGCAGAAAAGTTTGGAAAGTACGGAAATTTCTAAAGAGGAAAATGAAAATCACTTATGATACCACTGCCTAGAGGTGACTGCTAGGGACTGAACTGTTGTCTCTCGCCAAGCTGGTGTTTGAAACCCTAACCCCCAGGATGACTGTGTTTGGAGACAGGGTCTTTATGAGGTAACTGAGGTTAAATGAGGTCATAATGGTAGGGCCTTAATCTGATAAGGCTGGTGTTTTTATAAGAGGAAGAGATACCGGAGCTCCCATGAAGACGCAGTGAGAAAACAGCAGTCTGCAAGCCAGGGAGAGGGCCCTGCCCAGCAATCAAATTGGCCGGCACCCAGATAGATGCTGGACTACCCAGCCTCCAGGACCGTGAGAAAATAAACTTCGGTTGTTTAAGCCACCCATCAGCCTATGGTACTTTGTTACGGGCTCTGGAGCTGACTAATGCCGTGGATGCTGTGGATGATTTTTCAGTCTTTTTCTTTAGTACATTTTTATTTTTTAGGTATATTTTTATACTTAAATGAAATCAAAGCCCATATGCCTTTTTTTCACTTTCCCAGCATTTTCTAAATCTTGTGTTCTGCAGAATTGTGTTCAGCAGGACCTTAATTTTTGGAAACTGGGTTTCAAAGTGACGTCAGGTTTCTGCTGCTAAATTCTCAGAGGATCCTCTATACTAAACTGGGAATGTCAAGATGGGCATCTGTTAGATTTGATCTCTAAATGTCTGGGGAGGGAAGGAGGAAATTCTGTATTATATCTCCTGCTGTTCTGATCAAAGTATACTACTGGACAGCTAATAGGAATTTCAAGGGGGCAATGCCCAGTTTTGGAAGGAAATACTGGCTGACAGGAGCAATTCACTTCAGGCAAAAAGTTCATTTCATTTCCTAAAGGAACCATTCATTTATTCATTGTTAGCAGATTAGTCTAATGAAACACTGCTTTAATATTACTTTTTATAATAACTTTTATTATTTTTTCAATTTTTAAAAGTTTATTTAGAGAGAGAGAGGCAGAGAGGGAGAGAAAGAATCCCAAGCAGCCTCCATGCTGTCAGTGAAGAGCCCTGCGTGGGGCTCAATCTCATGAACTGTGAGATCATGACCTGAGCCGAAACTGTCTGATGCTTAACTGACTGAGCCACCCAGGCAGGCGCCCCTATAATAATTTTAAAAAGCAGTGATAGCTGACACCCAAATGGGTTAGGCACTATATAAATCTTTATACGATGATCTCACTTTATCCTTACAAACTTCCTCTGAAAGGTAAATTCTCAATCCAGAGGGAGAAACTGGGCACATTTCCTCAGAGAGGTTATATAATTTACTCAAGATAGCACAGAAAGGGGGCGCCTGGGTGGCTCAGCCGGTTAAGCAACTTTGGCTCCGGTCATGATCTCGCCGTCTGTGAGTTCAAGCCCCGAGTTGGGCTCTGAGCTGACAGCTCAGAGCCTGGAGCCTGCTTAGAATTCTGTGTCTCCCTCTCTGCCCCTCCCCCACTCATTCTCTGTCTTCCTCTCTCTCTCTGTCAAACATAAATAAACATTAAAAAAGGAAAAAAAAGCACAGAAAGGAGAAGAGCAAGGGTTGGAACTCCAATCTGTCTGGTTCCAAAGCTATTATTATCACAATAGTCTTTTCTTTTTAGGTCACATCACTGCCTTGTTTGAAAACCTTTGATTTTGAATATGTAAAGGAAAAATTCATCTACTTTGACCTTGCATTTAGTGCATTTCACAAACTGATCCCAAAGTCCCTTCCCAGCCGTCCTTTTTTTTTTTCTTTTACAGACTTCTAACTCCATCAGAGAACTTTCCTGTCCTGCCCCTTTCTTACACTCCTCACCTGATTTAGTTCTCTCCCACCTAAATTTCTCTGCTTATGCCATCTTCTCATGGTCAACAAATCCCTTTAGGCTCCAGTTCAAATTCCATTTCCTATCTGTAAACCTTGACTGCTCGTTCTTATGCTCCACATCCATCAAGAAAGCCCCTTGGTTATACTTCCAAAATAGATCCAGAATCCTCCACTGTCTACCTCCACTGTCATCCCCCTAATACAAACCATCATCATATCCCATCTGGTCTCTCTGCTTTCACTCTTTTACTCCCTCCAATCTCTTCTCATCCCAACCTCCTGAGTAGTCCTTTTAAAACATAAGCCAAAACCCTCCAATGAATCCTCATTTTCCTCACTATAAAAAACAAAATCCTTTTCTGTGCTCAGCTGTGAAAACCTGCAATGCCCTACACAATGGCTCTCCCTGTCTCCACCCCTCACCCCCAATTCTATCCTTTGCTGACTTGCCATGCCTTGAACTCACCAGGCATGCTCATGTCTCGGCCCTTTGCACTGGCTGCTCTCTGCCTGGAATGCTGTGCCTTCGGATATCCTCAGGCTTGCCCCTTACTTCCTTCAAGTTTCTGCTCAGTTGATCATGACCTACCATGACCACCTTCCCATCCCCCAGCACTCTACACTTTCCTTAACTTGCTTTATCCCCACCTCCCCGCCCCCCCCCCCCCCATTACTTACTACAGTGCTTATCTAGGTTTATTGTCTGTTTTCCCACCAGAGCAGGGCCTTGGTCTTTTGCTCATTGAGGGATCTGGGAGTCTAGAATGGCACCTGGCACAAATTAGATGCTCAGTTGATTGCTGAATGAATGAATGGATGGATGTTCTCACACACTTTAATCAAAGGCTCTCTTTTGCTCTCACTTGTGCTACTCACTTGGTACTTACCATATACTGTTGTGTATTTTTCTGGGTGCCCCTATTATCCAACTAGCTATATTATGTATTCCCATAACCTCCAAGTGCTCTGTACAAAATTAGCATTTAACAAATATTTGATGATGAAATATCAGTGTGGTGCCTTTCTCTTTCACAGTAGACACTAATATTTTTAAAAATATTCATTTTTGACATTCTGCTTAGAAAAGAAACTCTAGAAGGAAATTTTAGAAGAAAAATTTAGAATATGTAATTTTTAATTTAATTTTTTTAAATGTTTATTTATTGTTGAGAAAGAGAGAGAGTGAAAGAGCACGCAGGCACAAGTGGGGAAGTGGCAGAGACAGAGAGGGAGACACGGAATCAGAAACAGGCTCCAGGCTCTGAGCTGTCAGCACAGAGAGACCGATGGGGGACCCGAACTCAGGAACAGTGAGATCATGACTTGAGCTAAAGTCAGACGTTCAACTGACTAAGCCACCCAGGTGCCCCTAAATTAATTTTAAAAGGATGAAGTATTTTCTACACACACACACACACACACACACACACACACACACATACACACACACCCCAAATCCATGTCATGCTCTGAAAAGAAAATATTTGCTTAGTGACTTTCATCTTTCATGGCATCTTATAACCTGAAGACATTCTTGAGAGTCAAGCACAAGGTAATGTTTTGATAGTTAGCTAATATGAAACACAGAACATATTTAAAAAATTTTTTTAACGTTTATTTATTTTTGGGACAGAGAGAGACAGAGCATGAACGGGGGAGAGTCAGAGAGAGGGAGACACAGAATCTGAAACAGGCTCCAGGCTCTGAGCTGTCAACACAGAGCCCGACGCGGGGCTCAAACTCACGGACCACGAAATCATGACCCGAGCCGATGTCGGCCGCTTACCGACTGAGCCACCCAGGCGCCCCCAGAACATATTTTAAATGATAGTTACGAGTTGGGAATTTATGCAACATGTGACAAAAATAAAAGGTTAATGTCACGTAGGTTTTATGTCACAATTTTTGATCTAATAATAGAAAGTTGTAGCTGGGGGGTATTCAACTCATGAAGAAAATGCATTTTAAAAAACAACTTACCTATCTATATTCACATTATGCAGGTATTTAAAGTGTTCATTTACATGAACATTTGAGCCTATCTCTCTATATTGTGCATGTTGTGTTGCATATCCAACGTGTGCTTCTGAAAAACAGTTTAGACAGCTTTCTAAATAAGCTGCAGACGGGCGCCTGTGTGGCTCAGTCGGTTAAGCATCTGACTTCGGCTCAGGTCATGATCTCCCAGTTGGTGGTTTTAAGCCTCACGTCAGGCTCTGTGCTGGCAGCTCTGAGCCCGGAGCCTGCTTCGGATTCTGTGTCTCTCTCTGCCCCTCCCCTGCTCACACTCTGTCTGCCTCTCTCAAAAATAAACAAATATTAAAAAAATTAAATTAGCTGCAGATTTTTTCCTCACCTTGACTGCTGCACATGCATAACTTCCTCCATGAGGATTGAAGGGGAAGCTCTGTAAACAGACTCCTGCACGACTTAGGGTAACTTCTTAATCGATTATTTGTCTAATTTAACCGTAAAACTTTAATATGACCATGTAAATGAAAAAAACATGTACAGTAATATATTAGTACTCAGAAGATACCATTTAAAAAAGAGAAGCACATTTTCTTTGGCATGTATTTGGTATTTTCCATGGCATAATGTCCACTTTACATTGCTAAGTATGTAAAGGTCCTCCCCACCCCTTTTTTTCAAACAGCATGGTTACCCAAATTTCATTTCTCTTTGTATTATTCTCTCTGGGCATTTACTTTCAGATTGTTTTATCTACATGATATATGCTGTAACAGAAAGTAATAAGGGTATCATGTGACATATGAAGTCAGACAAACATGTAAAACAGTAAAACAAAAAAGCCATCTTGAGGTCTATGGATAAAAGCAGCTCCAAACATATCTAGTAAATATTAATCTTTTAAGTGTGATCACACCCAGAGAAAAGGGCTTGGCTTCCATGGAGCTCTCCAATCCTAAGATTCTCACAGATCTGGTGAATCAGAATACAGATAGGAAGAATAAAGCGACCTATTTCTAAATGTATTTCTTTGCACTTCTAGGAAATGCCAGAGTTAAATCTAAATATAGCAGCATGCATTTTTATTTTAAATCCGGGAAGAAATACTTCCAAATCAAAACCACATGAAAATAACTTTTACGCTCAGTAGTCAGGAGGAAAAAAATGTGATTTTTTTTTTGTGGGTAATAGTTGTCTATACATGGAAAGAGTTACTTCTAAGTTTTAAGACAGTTCTCACAGGAAAAGAAAATCCTAGTATTCTACTTCCCAGGTTATGTCTAGTTTAAAAAACTAAAATTTTCTCTAGTTTAAAAAACTGAAGTTTTCTAACTTTCATTGCCGTGAATTTTAACTTTGTAACAACTTTGACAAACACAAAGATTTTTAAATTTAATCTCTCAAAATGGCATCCAGGTTTCTCCAGTTCTGTTTATTGAGAAATGATTTTTTTTAAAGATTTTATTTTTAAGTAATCTCTACACCCAACGTGGGACTCAAACTCACGACCCTGAGATGACTGAGCCAGCCAGGTGCCCTGAGAAATGATTTCTGAAAAAAAAAAAGAAAATTATAAACTACCCTATTTTATTTTCACAAAACTATCAGTTATACTGCACTGAAACTAAGCTTATTCAACAACTATGGCTTTTTTTTTTTTTTTTTTTTTTTTTTTTTTTAATTCAGAGGAAATGCTTAGGACTTGAAAACGTACTGCTAAAAATACACTGATGGGGGTGGCCATAACACTGTAAAATATTTTCTAAGGAGCACTAAAAACTCTAAAAACTGAAGAAACCAGATAAGCTGATTTATCTTCTTAAAAAGTACAAAAGGAGGGGCGGCCTGGGTGGCTCAGTCCATGAAGCATCTGACTTTGGTTTCGGCTCAGGTCGTGATTTCAGTTAGTGAGATCGAGCCCCACGATGGGCTCTGTGAGGACAGGGTAGTGCCTGCTTGGGATTTCTCCCTCTCTCCCTCTCTCTCTCTGCCTCTACCCCACTCATGATCCCTCTCTCTCTCTAAATAAATAAACGTTAAAAAAAAAAGTTCAAAAGGGGTCATTTTGAAATATACTGCAAGCAACTTTTATGGGTGGTTGATTCTAATACGTACAATAGCAGCCTTATTACTCCTTAGTTATGGTCAAGATATTTACGGACCACATAACAAATTTTGAGATTCTCTCCAGCGTGACACTTACCACAAGATTTTGAAATTCTTCATCTCCCCAACTTAGGCTTCCCACTAATAAGCAGTGATAGAGTTGGTTCTCAATGGGCAAAGGGGGAAAATTCAAGTTAGTTCTTGCAGCCTTGCATGAAGAACTCATGTGCTACCTCAGAGTGTTCAGTAAGCAGCGTGCAGCTCAAGAGCTATAGATCTCAGCCCTGGTGAACTCAAAAACCCACAGGGCGAGTGTTTCATGATCTTTTACTCCTGTTGCCTATCAGGGCTAAGCCTTTTGGAACAGTCAAAAAGGAAATAAAAATTCCTTTTGACATGTTACCTTACTGGCCACACTTAGTAAATGTGCCTTATGTTCAACCTTACAGTATGGCCTCTTTAAAAGAATGTTTCCTTAAAGTGCATCACACTTTGAACATTTCATTTTTTAATGTTTATTTTTGAGGGAGACAGAGTGTGAGTGGGGGAGGGGCAGAGAGAGGGAGAGAGAGAGACAGAATCTGAAGCAGACTCCAGGCTCTGAGCTGTCAGCACAGAGCCTGATGGAGGCTTGAACCCACAAACCGTGAGATCATGACCTGAGCCGAAGCCGGACGCTCAACCGACTGAGCCACCCAGGCGCTCCTGAACATTTTAAGTACTTCCACCCCAAATCTGTACTTCTAATTACTGTGCTTATATTGACATTCTAAGCACGGGTACAACTTGAGCTGCACCGTATCATGCTTAATTAAGGTCCTAAGTGTTCTTTTTCCCAATTAGGATTTTTTTTAAGTGAAAGATATGATTCATAATCTCTGATTGCTACCAAAGATAGAGCTAAAACGGTCCCCATGTTTGACTCACCTTACTGTGCAAATAAAAACCGAGTTATCTGCAGAAGGGGCAGAATAAGAGCTCTGACCTAGAATTTATCACCGTAAGAGATTCTGGTGTTTTTGGTCGCAGTTTTTATTTATCACCAAAAACACTACTTTTCCCTAGTCCTTCTACTGAAATCAAGGTCATCCAATTTTAATATATTAAAATGTTCAGTAGGCAGTCATCTGTCAATTAAATCTATACACGGGCTTAATACTGATGGCAAAATGTATGATGCATGGGTCTACAGTATACATTCAAATCTCAGCTCTGACCCTTAGTAATGGAACCTTGGGTAAGTTATCTACCCTTTGTAAACCTCAGTTTCATTATCTCTACAGACAAAACCTACCTCCAGGGTTACTATGAGAATTTAATAATATTAAAACATCAGGGCTGGAAATAATGTTAAGGTTTAACAAATATTATTTCTCTTTCCCCCCTATTCTCTTCCTTGTGAAAATGTTCCAACTACAGGTGAGGACAGAAAACATAATTTCTGATGATACAAAGAAGCATCCTGGATTTTGGTTGAACTGAGATAAGCCTTTGCTAGAAAGACAATACTTTTCATACCTCATTCCCTCACATTTTCACATTCACCCTTTTTATTTCAGGTAATAGAAGTGTTTAATGTGTTTGCAAGACAGCCAAAGAACCCACAAAACCAGAAAATGTTCAATTTTACAACTTTATTAAAAATTTATCATCAAGTCACAACCATATGAATTAAAGTTGATAAAGATTAAGGGGAAGGGGAACCTGGATTTAAGATCTAGTACAGTGAGGTCTCAGGATCTTTTCCTGATTGGATGCAATGTGAGGTGAAGAAAAAAAACAGATCAAAGCCCCCACAGCCGCTTCCCCCCAAGACCTCTTTCTTCTCCTTTCCCATACAACACGCGGACAGCCCCGGAACTCTCCTGAACTGCACTACAAATGGGCAAGCCGTCCCCAGCAGAGCCACATCCTGGGCTCCAACTTCTACAAAGTGAGGTACCACTTACAAGGTCTCCACGTTAGGGCTTTCCTTTAAAGTCCACACCCCATTCCTTTCCTGTCAGCTCTCCCACTTCTCCACACTAATTGAACAACCCTTCCCCCTCGCTGTATTTTCCACTTCTACTATAGATCATACTGACCACGGAGAGATGGATCCCCTATGTTAGCTTAATTCACATTGCCTCATTATAGTCAAGTCCCATTTCTGGTACCCCCCCCCCCATCTGATACATTCCACAAATTGACTCCTTTTCTCCTTAAACTCCAAGCCTTTTGCCTCCACCCCTAACAAATGACCTTGCTATCTTTCCAGTGGAGACCACAGACATCTATTTTGAATCTTATCATCTACCCTGTTCTTTTTCTCGAATTTCACCTATTACTTATTCTGTAGGCAGGTTGAGGAACACAGGACCTTATGAGAAGGTGAATGAACGTCACTCAAAGAATGCAGAAAGGCGTGGCTGAAGGGAGCGCTACACATTTCCATTTGGTTTTGTCTGAATCTTTAAAAAATGATTTTCCCGGGGCGCCCGGGTGGCTCAGTCGGTTAAGCATCCGACTTCAGCTCAGGTCATGATCTCACGGTTTGTTGAGTTTGAGCCCTGAGTCAGGCTCTGTGCTGACAGCTCGGAGCCTGGAGCCTGCTTTGGATTCTGTGTCTCCCCCTCTCTGCCCCTCCCATGCTCACACTCTGTCTCTCAATAATAAATAAACGTTAAAAATTAAAAAAAAAAAAATGATTTTCCCAATACTTCCTTTCTCCCTCCTCAGCCCATAATCTGCTTTTTCTCATCACCCCCAGAGATCAGAATGTATAAGGCACTGTTGATCTCAACCAATCTCAAAAACCTTTCCTTTTGGCTCCTATCATTTTACTCTACCTGGACTGTCAAACATTTTTAGTCAACAAATGTTTACCGAATGCCTGGCTTCTCTGGTTTTTAAAAGAATGTTTATTTATTTATTTTGAGAGAGAGACACAGCAGCATACAGGCAGAGAGAGAAAGAGAGAATCCCAAGCAGGCTCCACACTGTCAGCACAGAGCCCAATGACGGGCTCAATCCCATGAACCCGTGAGATCATGACATGAGTCGAAATCAAGAAGGGGACACTCGACTGCCTGAGCCACCCAGGCACCCCATGCCAGGCTTGTTTTAAATGCTATGCTGAAGGGTTAGAATAAGTCAGTGAACAGGTTAAGAAAAAATTTAAAATTTCTTGGTCCCACTCCAGAATCTCTAGGTGACTATTTTGCACACTCAAGTTTGGGATAAACATGATAAAGTGGAGATACTCTCCTTAGCCCCAGTAATTTCAGATACAATTTTTAAAGCTACGTCTTCCATAGAAAATACAGTATTTTAGGAGCACCTGGGTGGCTCAATCGGTTAAACATCTGACTTTGGCTCACATCATGGATGCTTTGTGGGTTCAAGACCCTCGTCGGGCTCTGTGCTGACAGCTCAGAGCCTAGAGCCTGGAGCCTGTTTTGGATTCTGTGTCTCCCTCTCTCTGCCCCTCCCCCACTCACACTCTGTCTCTCTCTCAAATATAAACATTTAAAAAAAAAATGCAGTACTTTGCAAATAGTCCAAGGCAGTGTGCAAGTAACATCTGTAGTTGCCACAAATGTTTAGATGTTATTTTTATTGTGGTAAAATACATGATGTACTGTCTTTGAGTGTCCAGCTCAATGGCCTTCTGCCCATTCACACTGCTGTGCCATTGCAGCTATTATCCAACTCCAGGATTTTTCATCAACCCACCTTTAAATTCTTTCCCCATTAACTCATTTTTTATTAACCAAGAACAAGTCTCATGGTTAACTTCATGGCCCCCACCCCCATTCTCTTCTCTTGCTTTCCTACCCAGCTAACATTTCAAGGTTCATTTTAATTGTCCCCTGAAACCACCTTTAAGTCCTAGTTTCTCTCTGCTGTCACATGTGGGGGTGAGGGGTGGGGTGGGGTGTAAAACTCCAGTCCTGGTCAAACCAATCCCCTGCCCGCTCTTGGCTTCCCTTGTAACAGCTGGATATTGCTGGCAAAAAACTACACAACTGGATGGACCGGTTTCACTTCAAATTCAGAGGCGAGGCACAGCCAGGCAGTCCTGTGTACAGCAATCCTACCTCGCTTCCCAGGGACTTAGTTCACAATCCTGCTGTCCAAGGTCATGCACACCCCTTCTTCCTCATTGCTGGTCTTGACTCAGACTTCATTGAGAACACAGATCATAAAGCCGTGTATTCCATCCCCAATTTATAAGCGTCTTTGCGCTGTGCCCATATTCTCTGCCTCCTCTCCTGCCACCCTGCAAGTCGTCTTACTCCTGTCAAAGGCAAACCCTCTTGTGTTTTGAATAGCTTCTCACCTTCTCAACAATTCTGCTCCTTTGGTAGTCTTATCTCTCTTCTGTTAGTCACTCCCTCCCTCTTAAATATTCCCATTAGTCTATTTAAAAATGCTCTTCCATTCCCCGCCATTTAAAAAGAAGCACTTCTTCAACCCTCCCTCCCTCTCCAGCCACTGCTGTGCTGTCACTCTCCAGACTTTACAGCAAAACTTCCCCAAAAAGCGGGCTACGGT
The DNA here is from genome assembly GCF_023721935.1 of Panthera uncia. Taxonomy (NCBI): domain Eukaryota; kingdom Metazoa; phylum Chordata; class Mammalia; order Carnivora; family Felidae; genus Panthera; species Panthera uncia. The sequence continues at coordinate 294,795 of NW_026057580.1, forward strand.
CACCCCATCCCATCCTCAATGCATTCTGATTTGGCTTCCATCCCCATATGCCACTGAAACTCCTTGTCAAACAGCCACCTCCATGTTGACAAATCCAAGCGGTCATTTCTCTATCCTCAGTGTTCTCAGGAGAATTTGGCAGAGAAGACCATTCTCTCTTGAAAAGAATAATCCATTCTTCCCATTTAATGGCCCTCTCAGTCTCTTTTGTCCAACCTTTAGCCACTGGAAGCGTTTTAGGGTTCGATGTTAAGACTTCTATGATGACAAATGATCTCAACTAGTTCCATGACATACTATTCGTATGCTAGTGACTCCCACAGTTTATGTCCACTCCCATCAGCTCAATTTGAAGATTCACTGCCTACTTGACCTTCCATTTGGAGGTCTTGCAAGTATTTCAAAAACATAACAGGTCCCACACAGAACTCGTTACCCACCCTTCCTACCTGTTCCTCTTCCAGTCTTCTCCAACCAGCAAATGGCACCATCGGCCACCAAAGCTTAGGCTAGAAACTTGAAGGCCTCCTTGATTCCTCCGTCTCTACAGATAACTCATTAAGCCAATACTTCTGATTCCACCTTCAAAATACATCTGAATCCCACCATCTACCCTGCACTATCCCCACTGCCACTGTGTTTGCTTAGATACCATCAGTCTTGAGCCGGCTACTGCAATAGCCTCCCTGTCTACTTCCCCTCTTGCTCCATACAGCAGCAGTGATCTTTAAAAACAAAAACAGGGGCGCCTGGGTGGCTCAGTCGATTAAGCGTCCGACTTCAGCTCAGGTCACGATCTCACGGTCCGTGAGTTCGAGCCCCGCATCGGGCTCTGGGCTGATGGCTCGGAGCCTGGAGCCTGCTTCCGATTCTGTGTCTCCCTCTCTCTCTGCCCCTCCCCCATTCATGCTCTGTCTCTCTCTGTCTCAAAAATAAATAAAAACGTTAAAAAAAAAATTAAAAACAAAAACAGCAGCTCAGTCGTTAAGCATCTGACTCCGGTTCAGGTCACGATCTCATGGTTTGTGAGTTCAAGTCCCACATCAGTTGGGCTGGAGCCCTGCATTGGATGAGCCCCACTTCTCTCTCTGCCCCTCGCTCACTTGCACCCTCTCTCTCTAAAACAAAAACAAAAACAAAAACCCACCAAATAATAACCACTGTCCCAATGAAAGCCCTTCAATAGCTTGTTATTTTGAATAAAACAAAACCCCAAACTCCTGGTACAGCCGAATACAGGAGGCCCTAGAAGATCTCTCAACTCTTATTTCATTCTCCTCTTGCTTCTCTCTAACACCCATGCCCTTCTGGGCCTTCCAGGTCTTTGCACTTTGTTCACAGGTTAGGACTGTCTCCCCAGCTTGCACACAGCGAGTAGTACAAGCTCATGTTTCAAGCCTCAGCTCAAGTATCACTCTCTAAAGGGATGCCCCTTGACTCTCACTAGCCAAAAGTCATTCCCCACAACACATTCTTATAGATCTACCAGCTTAACTTTTTACTGTTTTTCTAATCTCCAATTATCATGATTATTTGTGTTTAACTTACTTCCTGTCTTCCCCACTATACTCTAAATTCCATGAGGGCAGAGATTTTGTCTGCCTTGAATCCCACCAAAGGCCACTTTATTATGTTTTAAATTAACTAATTTATTTTAAAAGTAATCTCTGCACCCAATGTGGGGCTTGAACTCACAACCCTGGAATCAAGAGTCACATGTTCTACTGACTGAGCCAGCCAGGCACCCCCCACTAAAGGCTACTTTAAAATGAAGAAGCTAGTCCGGCACCTGGATGGCTCAGATTCGTTGAGCGTCCAACTCTTGATTTCAGCTCAGGACATGATTTCATGGTTTGTGGGTTTGAGTGGGATTCTCTGTCTCCCTTTCTCTCTCTCTGCCTCTCCCCTGCACATGCTCTACCTCTCACAAAATAAATATTTAAAAAATAAAAATAAAACGAAGACGCTCCTCCTCCTAAGCAGGTTTTAGATTTCTTCTCCTTTCAAGCTTTACTGGGTTTTAGTCAAAGAATATAATTACTCTGGCATTTACCATGAAACACAAAGGGAGAAAAAGCACACTGGACAGTCAAAGCCTAGACCTCCACCCGCCCACTAGTCTAGACTGGACACGGACTGCACACAGGTGCTTAAGAGTTGCTCCTTATAAAAATGTTCAAACGTGGAAGGAGAGAGAAATGTGCGCATAAGATAACATAATTTTGACATCTGCATCACAAAAGTTTTTAACCATTCCCCCTAGCAGTTATTAAACACAACAGTGACTAAAGAAATAAAGAAAGGAAAGCACAGAACAAATATACACGGCTCTTGCTCCAGAGAAGTTAATGATTTTTATTGCTTAGTTTCCTCCCATTTTGGCCAGGTCAGCTATTCATCACCTGCTCTGGATGTTTCTTCCTGACCTTGTGTGTCCTGAAAGCCTCCTCTGTTCTTAAAAGGTCTCATGTTTAGAGCCACTTCACCATCCTACTTCCCAAAACCCAAAAGATATCCTCCGAATTCAAAATTCTGAAAAGAATCCTTTCCCCCAAGAATTTATTTCTAGGTCCCTCCCCCACCCCCGAATCTTTTCTACCCTATTCCTCATTTCTGTATCAATCCTAGATTCAATTCTATTTTTGTTGCACAGCTGTCTGGACTAAACTAGATGGCCCAGCTAGACCTAGAAGCCTGTATGTTATATAACTTTTCAGCAGAAGGAGATACACATTTGAAAACGTACTGAGATTTTAAAGTCTTAGAATACCTAAACCTTCTTTCTGTAAGAAAAGGTTCAATAATTTGATAAATGGCAGCTAGAGGAGAAAAAAGAACGAGCAATAAAACTGTTGAAACTCAAAGCGATATGGGCCTCACGTTTCCATTCAAAAAAGAGCCAGCAGCACAGCACGCGGTATATAGTATAGCGATATTCCAAATGCATATCTGTGTCACAGTGGAATCACCTGGACAGCTGTCGACTAACACAGACTCCTACATATTTGCTGGGTGGGCCAGAATTTCAAAATTGGGCGTTAGGGACAGCAGGAAGTTGAAAGTCAGAAGCTTAAAACTGAGATTGTGTACCACATTAGATGTTTTGGGGAAACCAACAGTAACAGAAAAACCCTACTGGCCCTAACAAATCATGGGGGGCAAAGGTGAGGTTACAAATCTGTATTTAAACATATCTCGCTCCAGTTGCTTTTGAAACTCGGATTTGGACACCATGTGTGTAAAGCCAAGAACATGGCTTTTGGGATCCAATGTCAATTCTCCCACTTAAAACTGTGAGACCAAGAACAATTTGTGTATCTGGGTGATCCTCTGGTATAAAGAGATAATCAAATCAACACTGCAGGGCTGATATAAATAAGAATTAAAGGACCAGACACACACATGTAGTAGTGTTCAATATATGGTACGGTCTTATTAAAGGGGATAAAACGGCCACTATATAGACTGTTTATAAACACAAGGACACACTTACTGGTGCCCTGATGTTACTTTTATCCACTAGAAATTACTTACTTACTTTCCATCTCTGTGGACTCCTAGGGAGATGAGAGCTTTAGACTTTTTTCCTCCTCCCAATAATCTTTTCAGTAACAAAAACACAGTTAAAACCCACACGCATCTCTTAATACAGACCTACGACACAACAGATAAATACTTAAATGAATGATTTTAAGGCAACACTCTAGGGAGTCAGAGAACGGAGAAGCCTATTATATCGATGAGAAAGAGATGAGCCAAAACGGTGCGCGGGGAGGGGGGGGGGGGTTCGTTTTTGTTTTTGAAAGGGAAAGGAAAAAAAAAAAGTCTAAGCGTTTCAAAGAGAGTTTAATTTTTCGGATCAGAGTTCTGAGAACTGTTTTAAATCACTACCATTTGAATAATTAAAATGAAAGCCAACAAGATGTTTCAAATCACTGGAACCCATAACCTTTTCACAGTTGGACTACATAAATGTCTCTCCAGGACTGTTTTAAAATAAAGCAACTAAAGAAATAAAACTAACGTAGGGTGCCAATCGACAACCGAGTCACTAGAAGGCAGATACTGTCCTCGACTCTTTCTTCCTGCAATTTTGTAACCTGGTTTGACTCTACTCTTCAAAACTAACTGGAAGAGGATGAAGGAAAAGCCTCCATGCCCTGCCCTGCCCTCGGCCAGGCCAGGGAAGACAAAGCCGTGCGGTTTTAGGCCCCAGAAGAGCTAACGAGAAGCCCCCTCCCCTCCGAATTTGACCGGAGGGGGTCTGCGGGCTCAGAGAGGGAACCCGCCGGCCGCAAGGTCCGACCCCAAGCCCCACTTCTTCCCTCCAACACAAGCGCTAAGGAGCAGGACGCCGCCGGCCCCGGTCCCTTCCCGCTCCGGGCCGGCCTCCTCGTCTTTTGGGTCCGGGGGCACGGGGAAGGCCAAGGCTAGGCGGCCCCGGCCTCGGCTCCGGCCCCATTTACAGAATTCTGCACCCCAAGCGTGGCTCCCCGTCGCCCTCGCCCTCCCGGCGCCCGGGCCGGAGAAGCGTCCGCGAAGGGCGCCGCCCGCGCCGCCAGGGAAGATGGCGCCCGCGGAGCAACTGCGCCACCAGCCCTGGCGACGGGCCAGGCCCAGCGCCATCTTAGCGCCTTCCAGCCGCAGCACCCCCCCCCCCAAGATCCCGCATTCGGGGCGACTCGGGGGGCGCGAACCGCGTCGGGCCCGCGCGCTCTCGGCCAAAACAGTGCCGCCACAGCCTCTCGTCTCTTCGGTCCGGCCGCGCGGGCCCGACAGAAAGTGCCTGGGTGGGCCTCGGGTCCTCGGCGCGGCGCGAGGGCTGGTCCGGCCCGGCCTCGGGTCCTCGGCGGAGCTCCGGAGCCAGGCGGCGAGGCGGCCGGGAAGAGCCAGTCCCGCCGGCGGGCGCGCGCAGGACCGGGCCCCGGCTGGGACCGGCGGCCGGCTCCGAGCTCTCGCCGCGGCCGCCCGCAGAAGCGGAGGGAAGCAGCAGCCAGGGTGAAAAAGGAACCCGGTCCCTGCCGCCGCCTCCCTCCCCACCCTCTCCCCTCCCCCTCCCGAGACGCGGGGTCCATTTTGCCGAGAAGAAAGAAAATGCGATTCACACCCAAGAGCTTCCGAGAGAGAAAAGAAATGAGGGGGGGAAAACCGAGGGGAGGAGATTGGAAAAGCTTATTTTTCTTCCTCGCCCGCCGTCACTCCTGGCCCTCCCTGCCCCCTGCTCGCGGCCTCGCCGCGCCGTCCTCCCCACGGCGAGCCCCGCTCCCTCCTTCCCGGCTCCCGGCGGCTCCGGGGGGCGGAAAACACACTCACACTCGCGCACACAACTAATTTTAAACCGGCTCAATCAATGAGTCATTAAAAGGCTTCCCTCCCCTCTCCTCCCCACCACCAACCGCCACGCCACCCCCCTTCCCAGGCTCTCCCCCCCCCCCCCCCCCAAAAATTTGCATCCGCGGAAAAGGAAAAAAAAAAAAAAAAAAAAAAAAGGCGCCGGGGCCCCCACCCCGCCGAGGCACCCCCAGCCCAGCCCCGCCGCCCCCTGCCCGCCCGCGCCCCCGCCCGAGACACTGAACTTGGTCTTCCCGGGGCCCGGGCGGCGCTGGGAAAGGCATAAACACTCGATTCCCCTTTTCTCCGTGTCCATTAAACATCCACCCACCACCACCATCACCCACCCACAAACCCACCCCCCCCCAAAAAAAACACAGCCTTAGCCAATAGCTCTCTGGGCTGAAACCTAATATCCTGGTTTTGGCAACTCGGTGTTTAATTTGCTCCTCTTTCTTTTCTGTCTGTCTGGAGATAGATCTCCAGCCCCCCCTCCCTCGCTTTCCCCCTCCCCGAAGGAAAGAGGCAGAGGAAGGAGGTTGTGTGTGTTTTTTTTTTCTCCTTGAAATTTTTATCACAAAATTATAATACACTCAAAGGGAAACTCACCGTCATGAAAAAGCAGTGCCTTGTCAA
>NW_026057580.1:301161-338065 GCF_023721935.1 Panthera uncia
CGCGGGGCGCGGGGCGCGGGCGCGGGAGCTCCCGGCCGAGCGGCGCCGGCCACACGCGCTCCGCTCTCTCTCTCGCTCACCCCCGCGCCGGGCGGCGGGCGCCCGCTCCCCGCGCCCGCCCGGCCTTCATGCTCTGCGCCCGGGCAAACCGCTCGCCTGCTCGTCTACCTCCAAACTTCGGTTCTCGCCTAGCAAAAAATGTGGAGATTAGGGGTTTTTTAATTAAAAAAAAAAATTTTTTTTTCCAAAAATCAAGCTCCCAAGCTGTCAATTCCTGTTTCCTTTGGGATTCTTTTTAACTTCAGAAATGTATTGGTTTATTCAAGAAACAGGTTTATTTGGCTTTTTTTTTTTTTTTTTTAAGATCTACAAGATGCGTTCTATTCTTTCTAGGTTCCCTGCACACACACACACACACACACACACACACACACACACACAAACACGCACGCACACACCAGTTTTAGCTCGACGGGGGAGGAGGGCGCTGGGGGGTTAAAAAACAAAACCCACAATATTTGTCTAGAACTCTGATTAGAACCAGTAAATACTCTTTTTTTGCATATACCTTTTTTAAAACTAAAACAACACTTTTACTTAGTTATTTGGCAAATAACTGATTCATTCTAACTTTTAAATGTACTAGGCTTTCCTTTGCAACACCCTGTCTTCCCATTCCGGAATGCTGTGAAACCTTATCTGTGATATCTGTAAGTCAACATTAAAAAGAAACAAAACACAACACAACTTCAGCGGCCAAGATGAAGGCCAGGAGCTGATTAAGTCACTCTCAAAACATCCAATTCCTACTGCCTTCTCTTTATGTAGCTATCCTTTATTACTACATTTGTGGAATTTTCATTAAATGATTCCCAGTCTTAAAAAGGGAGCTACCCACTCTTTTAACACTCTTTGGTGCAAGTATAATTACCACCCGTTTTTAATCTCAAATCTCAAACTGTCGAGACGTCTCCATAAACCATCTAGCCTTCAGAGCGTTTATGTAAATGTTAATTATGATAGTGTGGATTGGGAAGGGGTGCCTTTGTGTCTAGGTTAATTATATTTACTTTTCCTGTAAATGCCCACAAAAATACAGTGGGGGTCTCATTCTCTTTTAAATAAACATCAAGGGCAGGTAAACGATGGATTGGACGAGAATGGTGATTTGGATTTTTAAAAACTCCGTATGTAAGCCCCAGAAATGTTCCAAATTCTTTTAAGTTAGTTTGTAATACATAGAGCAGTGGGAGTCCTGCGGATAAACAGAATATTCAGACCCATGTCCCCCAGATATTTGGTGAGTTTCAAATAACAATTATCTCTAGATTTAAATTAAGGGAAACTGTTTAGTTTCTATACCCCCTTAGGATTAAAAAACATAACACTAGTGCACCTTGCTTGCTTTTATAAGGATACTGTAACTAACCTATATTGCACAAGATAAAAATGTAAAGGTTGGCATACAATGTTGTCACATTCAAGATACAAAATCTTTTTAAAAAACAAACCACATCTTGCCCTAGTAACTGCTGTTCTGTCATTCACAATGTATGCTTTGTATTTGGACATGCCTTAAAAATATATTCAGTGATTTAGTATCACATAGTATCACCGAGGTGTTTTCTCAGAAAATGTGCTTCACATTTAGTCAGGGCCTTCCTGGAACAGTAGTCTTTGCATAAATTAGCATATTTCTCTACACTCGACAGTTGGACCAACCAGTTTTCTAATTGGCTTGGGAAATTTTTAAACATGTTTTAAAGTGCCCTTGGATTGGCTGGAATTTAATTATAATACCCATTCCGAAGAATTACATTTCAAAAGAGTTCATGGATTATTCATGGCAATTAGGGCCTACCAAGCAAGTTCTACAGCTGTTGCTCTACAGTTCCAATGAAATATTAATGGATTTCAGGAAGCTATTCCCCCGAGTCACCCAAAACCCCAAAGAAACACAACTTTGACTTTAAAAGATCGCCAAACAGAACTGAATTTATACACTTATAAAGAGTGTGGGGCATTGCAGGATTTTTAAAGAATGTCCAAAGTGTAAGAGCACCGACATTTCCTGGGAGCCTACTAAGTACCACCTACACACTTATATACATCATTGGCTAAACCACACAAGCCTGTAGAGTAAGGTTTAATCGTCCTGGTTTTGCAGCTAAGGCTCCCAATGATTTCAGTAATTTGCCTGGGGTCATCAATCTCATAAGGGCTGGTGGGGGACCCCAAGTCAGGTTGATGCTAAAACTCCCCCCTCTTCAAGGCCTGAAAAAGGATCTTGGGAACAAACCCTCCTTCCTGTTTTAAACAGAGTTCAATACTGTGGCACAGGCAGAGGGGACAGCCCTCTAATTTGTGACAACATACTTTGAGAATGCCAGCTGTCAAATCTAATTTTAAATTTTGGGGTGTGTTGCAAAATCCCAGAACAGCAGTGGGGAGAATCTCAGATTCACCAGATCACCACCAAAATGGACATCGTTAAATAATACAACAAAATAAAAACTTTATTTTTTCCCATGTGATTAAAAAAAAAAACATTTTAAAATAAGGGATATGCCTTTATACATAAAATTTTAAACTGTGGTTTATATCAACAGGATTTTGGTATCCGAATGTACGATTTGGAAGCTTTTTAAGAGGAAAGTTCTTAGTGGCTTGACTATATACAAATCACTTTAATAGTACTGCCTGCAAAGTTTGTACAATTTAAATGGTCATTCCTGTGATTCCCATCTCTGTGTGTGATTTAGAAAGAAGGGCAGGTGGACATAGGAAAAAAAAAAAGGAAGAAATTAAATTATAATTGAAATGTTCTAGCATGTGTTTGTGCCTCCAAATACACGTCATAAATAAAGGCTCCATGTCCACATAATACAAGGTGAAATACATGTCGTCGTCGTTGTTGTTTGTCTTTTCTCTCCAAATGTTCCCCTTGGTTGGTGGGCCATTCTCAGAAGGGGAAGAGTGCAAATGCTGAGAGTAAGTAGCGATATGCATGACCAGATGTGTCCTGATCACAGAAATACCAAAATATATCAGATGAGTAAGTGCTCTATAAAGTGTGAAATAAAAATTTTTAAATGGTCAATGTGTATAAATAAGGCATATACCTTTATTTGTACCTCTAGAAGTACTTATACTCTGGGGCTTAAGTGCATTGGCTCTGTACTCAGGCTGACCTGGGTTCAAATTCTACCTTTGTCACATCCGAGGTATGTGGCTCTGGGCAACTCACGTCACCATTCAGAGCCTCTACTTCCTCATCTATAAAATGGAACAATTATAATCATGTCTGAGAGTTATTTTAGGGATTCAGGAACTAGTGCATGCAAAATGTGTAGCATGGTAGCTGAAAGGTATGAGAGGTCACAATATTTAGCTAATACCATGTTGCCTTATTTTAATTATGTATCAGTGATTTATTTTAGTACGTACCATGTAATTTCCCAACGGCTGTTTCCTATGATTCAACCTAATCTCTCTCTCATGTTCCTTCCTAGACGGGGAGCTCCTCAAGGGCTTACTATTCTCTGAGGGCCTAGCAGAGTACTTTGTACGTAGTTACCTCACAATCGGTACTTGTGGGATAAAAGAAAAACAGCCCAGTCTACAAGATGCATTAGAACACATGAAATCAATCTATAACTAGAGACCATATACATATCAAGGGAGTGCAGTAAGTCTCCTAGAACCACATAAAACCACTGCCCAATGGATCACAGGCAAAAGAAGCCAATGGTTCTTCCTCTCCCTCCTCCCACTCCCCACCACTCTCAAGAGTTAGAGCTCTATCACTGCCACTTTTTAGCCAAGTGATCTCTTTGCCTACTTTTCAAACTTCTCCTACCTTTGTTTCTTCATCTGTAACATGAAGGTAACATACCTATATCTCAGGTTGGTGGAGGGACAGTTAAATGATGTCAGGTGTACAAAATCCTTGCTTTAGAACCGGATATGTAGTGGGGCTCCTGGGTGGCTCAGTGGTTAAGCATCCGGCTTGGCTCCTGATTTTGGCGTAGGTCATGATCTCATGGTGCTTGAGATCGAGCCCCGTGCCAGGCTCTGCACTGACAGCTCAGAGCCTTCTTGGGATTTTGTCTCTCCCTCTCTCTACCCCTTCCCTGCTCATGCATGTGCACACACTGTCTCAAAATAGATAAACTTTGAAAAAGAACCTGATATATAGTAATATCCAATAATAGTTACCATTATTCTTGTGACTGTTAATACTATCATTAGAAGTAACGTGGAACTGTTTTCAAAGCAATCCCAAACAAGCAATTTATTGGATTACAACTGTTTTCAAAACCTTGCCTACATTATTTGATACATGAATATAAACACTTTAAATCATCTTTGTAGAGACTAAGGCTATTCTAGTCATGACATATTTCAAGCTGGTTATTTTCCTTGACAGATTTTAAAAAGTCTGAACTCCTACAAGCTTCTAGTACAAGGATAAGGAGTATAACAGAACTGTAAAAAAAAAAAAAAAAAAAAAAAAGGCATTCAGCACTCCCACTGGCCTTGCTGTCTTACACATCTAGCCTGCTTCCCCACAGAGTATGTGAGGGGGAGGACAGTCATCAGGTTAAGGAGGACATCACACGTGGCTGGAAGGCATGGCTGGGATGTGTCAGTCACCAACTCCCCAGCCTCTCTGGTGCTCTGCCGGCACTCCTAACCTCTCCTAAACAGAGCATTCTTTCCCCACCACCAGGCCCAGGAGGATGGTGAACTAGAGAGGCAGTAGAAGAGGAGTCTCATAGGCTTTAAGTTCCTGCTTTAAAGCACCCTCAGTGGGGCACCTGGGTGGCTCAGTCAGGTCATGATCTCACAGTTCGTGAGTTCCAGCCCTGCGTCTGGCTCTGTGCTGACAGCTCAGAACCTGGAGCCTGCTTCGGATTCTGTGTCTCCCTTTCTCTCTGTCCTTCCCCCCACCCCCCACCAAATATATAAGCGTTAAAAAAAATTAAAGCACCCTCAGAATCTGATGAGAAAGTCAGCCTCTAAGATAGAGGGAGTGTAGACACTGTAACCTCCACAAAGTATTTTGATCACTGAAGAGCCACATTCGTATTTGAGCACAGCAAAGTTAATCAGGCATTTTTAGAGCCCACATGCAACACTTTGCAAACCATACAATTCTCTCTCGCCTAAATCTTTTAAATACTGCTTCCATTCTCCAGGTATTTTGATACCCTGAACAAAGGCGTAAGTACTTTTACACCTGCAAATGTGTATACATCCCTCACTGTAAATCATACCGGTCAACCAGCAGTTGGGTGTGTATGTATCAGTCCCTTGTGAGTTAGATTAACCTGAGTCCGCTCTAAGACAATCAGAAGGTTGTTCAGAGACAGGCAATCAGAGCAAAGGGCGGATATGCTCTGAAGGTTCACATGGGGCATGGTGAAAACTGAATTGTTCCTGCCCTGCCATGGGCACAAACCAAAACTCCAGTAACCCTCTCCCCTTCTGAATGTGGTCTCTCTAGTCTCTGTGTTCATAGACCAACCTCCTAGATATTTTAGGATTATTTACGATTCCTTCTCATTCTCTTACTTCCTTAGCTCATGCAACCCACCTCCAAAATCTCCCTCAAATGCAGCCCTTCTTCTCCAACTGCCTTCACCTCACTTCAGGTCCTCATCTCTGTCTCGCTTGGCCTCCCCATGTTACTTCCTTCCATTCAACCTTCTATCTAAATTACTACAAAAATCACCTCTGCAAACCTAGCGCTGGTTTCGTCACACCCCCATCAGCACCTCACTGCCCAGGGAAGCGTATTAGAAATACAGATTCCCAAGGCCAAACCCATTACCAGAGACTTGGAATTTCTGGGGAGGGCTGGGGTGCCAACATTTATATTGCCAAGTGGTCCATTAGTTACTCCACCTGCCTCCCAGAAGCACCTGCAGCCTCTCATCTCCCAGGACCCTGCGGTGCAGTCACGGGGAACATCCTGCCCCGGAACAGACTTGCCCAGTGTGGGCGTATGCTTTTCCCTCTGTAAGGAATGCCCTTCCTCTTTGGGGGCACGTCCACCATTCTCCAAAGCCCAGCTCAAATGCCACCTCCTCTGGGGGTGCCTTCTTCCATCCCCTACAAGCAGTGGCTTTCAAACATCTGTGCCTGACACTCCGAAGAAATAGATCTCACATTACCATGCAATAAATATGTAACTAAAACAAAGGTTTTGGGAAAAAATATCTAAATTTACCATGGAGGATGCAACTTGATACACAGTGGATCCCTGAACCACAAGGGTTTGAAGAGCATGCACGGGTCTACCGATATGCAGATTGTTTTATTGTACAGCACTGTAAACGTGTTTTCTCTTCCTGATGAATCTCTTTTCTTCCTTCCTTTCTTTCTTTCTTTCTTTTTCTTTCTTTCCTTTCTCTTTCCTTCCTCCCTCCTTCTCTTTCTTTCTTTCTTTCTTTCTCTTTCCTTCCTTCCTTCCTTCCTTCCTTTCTTTTATTTTTAAGTGGGGCTTGACCTAACAACCCCGAAATCAGATCAAGAGTCACATGCTCTACAGACTGAGCCAGCTGGGTGCCCCTCTTTCATATGAATTTTTTTTTGTTATTATTATTATTTTTTTAGAGAGAGAATGTGAGCAGAGGAGAGAGAGAGAGGAATCTTTAAAAAAAATTTTTTTTAATGTTTATTTATTTTTGAGAGAGAAAGACAGAGCATGAGCAGGGGAGGAGCAGAGAGAGGGAGACACAGGATCCAGAGCAGGCTCCAGGCTCTGAGCTGTCAACACAAGCCTGACAGAGGCTTGAACCTACAAACTGTGAGATCATGACCCGAGCTGAAGTTGGACGCTCAACCGACTGAGCCACACAGGTACCCACTTTTTTTTTTTTAAGTTTATTTTATTTTGATAGAGTCAGAGTTAGCGGGGGACGGGCAGAGGGAGGAGGGGGCGGAGGATCCCAAGCAGGCTCAGGGCAAAGACAGCACAGAGTTGGATGCAGGGCTCGAACCTGAGAACTGCCAGATCATGACCTGATCCAAAATTCGACACTTAACCGACTGAGCCACCCCGGCAACCCCCTTGTAGATTTCTTTATAAGATTTTCTTTTCTCTAGCTTACTTTACTGTCAGAATACAGCACGGTAAGGGACCCCTGGGTGGCTATCGGTTAAGTGGCTCACTTCTGCTCAGGTCACGATCTCACTGGTTCATGAGTTCGAGCCCTATATCGGGGTCTCTGATGTCTGCACAGAGCCCTCTTTGGATCCTCGGTCTCTCTCTCTCTCTCTCCCCTCACCCCCACCCCCCCACTTGCTCTCTCTTTCTCTCTCTCAAAAATAAACATTAAAAAAAAAAACACCTTAAAAGAATACAGCACGTAATACATATAACATACCAAGTATGTGTTAATTGGCCATTTATGTTATCAGCAAGGCTTCCCATCAACAGTATGCTGTTAGTGGCTACGTTTTGGGGGAATCAGAAGTTATGCATGGATTTTTGACTACACATTGAAGGGTGTGGGGGAATTGGTGCCCCTAACCCCTATGTTGTCAACTGTATTTCAGTCTAGTCTCTTTTAGAAATGTTATTAGCTACCAGGGCGCCTGGGTGGCTCCAACTTCAGCTCAGGACATGATCTCACAGTTCGTGGGTGCGAGCCCCGCATTGGGCTCTGTGCTGACAGCTCAGAGCCCGGAGCCTGCTTCAGATTCTGTGTCACCCACTCTCTCTGCTCCCCCCCCCCACCCCGCCCACTCTCTCTCTCTCTCCTAAAGATGAATAAACATTAAAAAAAATTTTTTTAAATACATAGAAATGCTATTAGCTACCTTGTAAATGGATTTCATGATCTACTAATAGAGGTGACCCTCATTTGAAAAATATTGCTGGGAGTAAATGACTCCCTTCTCTCTGCATGCAATACATACCTCTATTATTCTACTTCTCATACTCTACAGTAATAATCTGTTTACAGTCTGTCTTCACCCCTCACTTCCCTCCCCCAAATATGCACACACCATAACCAAGTCAACATATCCTTGGGCAGTTACAGCCGTTGGCAAATGCAGAAATGAGAATACTGGAGAAGGAATAATTTAATTGCTTTTGCTTATGTCTTTTTTTTTTTTCTGGTTATGGCTCACAGAATGGTCTATCAGCAGCTCCCAAGAGGCTGGACCTAGGCATCTTACTGGCATCAACCCTTAAGTCAAAAGAAAACAGCCACTGTGTTTCAGTAGAATTTAACCAAGGTGTAGATTCTTTTCCCCCTCAAAAAAATAAAAACCACGTAAAGGCAAAACCAACCAGAAAATATTTTGTCAGGTTGCTACCCTGCCAAGATAGTGTAAATGTGGGCAAACAAATCTCTTTCTTAGATACTTAGAAGAAAATATTCAAAAACCTCAAAACCCTCCTTCCATACCACTTCAGAAAGGAAACCCTCCCCGCCCCCACCCCGCAGGGCGGGTGCAGATAGAGAGATCTTTCTATCTGTGCTGCCTGAAGCTCCATTTCTCACCAGGCTGTCCCTATCAACACAAACAAATGAAAAAAGCATATATTAAAAAAAAAGAAAGAAAGAGACCTGAGCAGCTAAAATGAACCGCGGCAATGAACCCCAGCGGCAAGTTCCGGTGCGACTTGTACCTGAGATGGACGCGCGGGCGAGACTGTGGCCCTCAGGGGGAGGGATCCTGTTTCTGCAAGCACGCGGCTCCATCAACAGGAAACCCACGTGCGCGACACCCTCCACCTGCACATCGCTCATTTGCAACATCATCATTTGTGTGATGCTAATTTGCTCCATGTCTTTCTACCTAAACATACTTTGGAGAGACTCCATGAAAATACACTGTAGACTCCGGGGCTGGCCCTAGAGTCGGACGGATAGTTACCAAGTGAAATGCTCTAGGGGCCAGAGGAGGGAGCAGGCAATTCTATCCAAGAAGAGAGGGGAAGAAGAGACACTTTCAAGCCTGGTTTTAAAGGATGAGTAAGAGCTCTCTAAATAGGAGAGAACTCCAGGGAGAGGAACTTTATGCTGGGGGGCTTTGTAGCTCCTGGCAGGGAGTCTGGACGACTTTTTAGCCTGTTGCTTTCCACACTGCAGGTCACAATTCAGTAGGTTGTAAAATTCATGAGATTGTGACTCGCTTTCAGAAAAAAATGAAACAGCCTGGAATCGAAAATACCTGAATATATCACAGGTAGCGAGGTAAACTTTTTTTGTGAAATTTGTTTTCATTATAAATGCATCTATTATATGTGTTGGTTTGTGATAAAAAATAAATACGACATGAGAGTACAATGTACAGCATAGGAATATAGTTAATAATATGTAACAACTTTCTACGAGGACAGATGGTAGCTAGATTTACCCTGGTGATCGCTTCATAATGTATATAAATGGTGAATCACTGTGTTGTGCACCTGAAACTAATATAATACCATATGTCAACTACACTTCAATTAAAAATATATACAGTAAAACCTTGGGTTGCGAGTATCCTGTTCTGCGAGTGTTCCGCAAGACGAGCAAACATTTCTAATAAGTTTTAACTTGATAAATGAGCGAGGTCTTGCAATACGATTAGTACACGACGGCGAACATCACATGATCACAACTGAGCCAATGGTTCTTGAAATTCACGTTGATATACGAGTGCTTTGGATTACAAAGCATGTTTCCAGAATGAATTGTGCTCACGAACCAAGGTTTTACTGTGTATATTTCTTCTTGTGGCAATGATTAAAATTTCTCATTATTGGGGCGCCTGGGTGGCGCAGTTGGTTAAGCGTCCGACTTCAGCCAGGTCACGATCTCGCGGTCGGTGAGTTCGAGCCCCGCGTCAGGCTCTGGGCTGATGGCTCGGAGCCTGGAGCCTGTTTCCGATTCTGTGTCTCCCTCTCTCTCTGCCCCTCCCCCGTTCATGCTCTGTCTCTCTCTGTCCCAAAAATAAATAAAAAACGTTGAAAAAAAAATTAAAAAAAAAATTTCTCATTATTTTTATTGCAGTATAGTTGACACAGTGTTACATTAATTTTAGGTGCACAACACAGTGATTTAACAACCGTGTATGTTATGCTATGCTCACCACAAGCGTAGCTCCTACCTCACCATACAATGCTCTTATGGTGACCATTGACTGTATTCCCTACGCTGTGTCCTTCATCCCTGTGACTTATTCTTTCTATAACTGGAAGCCGGTATCACCCACTCTTCTTCACCCATTTTGCCCATCCCTCCGTCCCCTTCCCCTCTGGCAACCCCCAGTTTGTTCTCTGTATTTATGGTTGTGTTTCTGTTTTTTGTTTCTTCATTTGTTTTGTTTTTTTAGATTCCACTCATAAGTGAAATCATATGGTATTTTGTCTTCCTACAGAAAAAAAAAAGTATTTGTTACTGTGGTGGTGATTAAAATCGAAAACAAAAACAAAACCTGTTTAGGCAAAAAGGGGACCCACTTGAGGATGCTTTCAATAAGAGGCTGATATGAACAGATTTGAATTTTATGAGGATAAGTATGCTGGCAGTGTGAAAGATGACTGGACAGCGGGGAGAGCTCAGGGGACACATGGTGGTCTGTTTTTCTAAGGCTTCCCCACACTAGACAGAGAGCCCCTCATGGATAGAAACTGTGTCACACAGCTCTGAATTCTTAGCACCTGGCACACAAGTAGATACTGAATAAGTGTCTGTTGACTGAGTGTGGTAACTAATCTTCAAGATGTCCCCAGGTAGACTCACCTCTTAGTATTCTCACCTTTATGCACCCCACCCACCTTGTACCACGGTGACCAACAGAATAGGGCAGAAGTGATTGTTTACCACTTCTGAGGTGAGAATATAAAGGCAGCAGCTTCTATCTGAGGTGCTCTCTCTGGATCACACATTCTGGGGGAAGCCAGCTGCCATGTCCTAAGGACACTCAGTCTATGGAGAGACCCACATGGCCAGGAACTGGGGTCTCTAGCCAACAGTCAGTGAGGCACCAAGGCTTTCTGCCTATTGTGTAGGTAGATCGTCTCCCAGCCCGCACTTCATGTTACTGCAACCCCAGAGACCAGCTTGACTACAACCTCATGAGAGACCCTGAGGCAGAAACTCCCAGCTAAATGGTTCCCAGGGGTTCACTGGGATATAATAAATGCTTGTTGTTTTAAACTGCTAAATTTTGGGGGGGTCCTGGCTGACTCAGTTGGCAGAGCATGTGACTCTTGATTGTGGGGTTGAGTTTGAGCCCCATATTGGGTGTACAGATTGCTTAAAAAAATTTTTAAAAATTGCTAAATTTTGAGGTATTTTGTTATACAGCAATAGACAACTAATACACAGAGTCATTCATAAAGTCTGGCAGAGCTGAACATTAATACCAGAAATACTAGAGTTATCCATTATTTACCATCATTTTGTTTTTTGTCAAAGAATCTATCACATCACATCTTCAGCCTAACTAGATTGGGGAAAGACCCAGGACCAAACCTGGACCAATCGGATCCTCTCTGCTTGTATTAATACTTGGGACACAGAAACTGACTCAGCTGTGGGGAACAGACTACATGGCTGGAAAGACTAAGGGTCAAGGCCACAATTTTGGAGCAATTGTAATGGGGCCCATGCAAGGGGACGGGAATAGGAAGGTCGGTGTGTCAGGGAGAAGAAGAGTTTCTCACTGGGTGTGGAGGGAGGGAAGAGGGCTGGAGAAAGTGCCTGATGATATTCTTTCTTCATTTTTTTAAATGTTTATTTATTTTGAGAGAGAGAGAGAGAGAGAGAGAGTGTGTGTGTGTGTGTGTGTGTGTGCAAGCTGGGGAGGAGCAGAGAGAGAGAATCCCAAGCAGGTTCCGTGCTGTTATCACAGAGCCTGATGTGGGGCTCGATCTCATGAACCATGAGACTGTGACCTGAGCCGAAAAGAAGAGTCAGATGCTTAAACGACTGAGCCCCCCAGGCACCCCTGCCTGATGATATTCTAAGCCCCACGAGACCTGGTTGCCTTTCTAGCATTTGGGTTAGAAGACTTTCCTTCCTTATAATTATTCCTCATTTTCCTTGCGCGCCTATGAGTGAGTTTCCTTTTTTGCAACCAAAAGATCCTGGTGGCTACCCACCAGCCTCTCTGCAGTGCTGGCCAGGAGAGCAGTGCCTCCGGCTGCAGCGGGCCAAGTATCTCTCCAGAGAAGAGTAACAACCCGCTGGAGACTGAGCTTTATTATTATTACTATACAAGAACTGCTATAGATTGAGTGAAAGGTCATTGCAGACCATCCAGCTCCTTTTGCCTTACCTCCATTTTCACCAAGTAATCCTTTGATTATTAATGTACTTCAATTTTAAAAGGTGTGCTCTGGCCAGCTGACCTAACCACTCCAGTGCCTGGGTAGGCTCGCGCCCATTATAAATTCACAGGTTGGCTGTGGAGTACAAATCATTCTTGAGTACCCTCCACTGCATTTCCACTGGCCTCGGTCAAGCCCTGTCACTCACCCAACGAACCATTGCAGTGGCCTCTGGCAGGTAATCTCCCCTGCTCCAATCCATTCTCATCAACTTCTCTTCCTAAAACACAAAGTGGATGCCTCGCTCCCTGCTCGAAACCTCCGAAGGGGCCCCAGTGACTTCAGGATGATGAAGGTGGGCTTCGGCCCATCATCCACCACATCCCTCTACCTTCCCTCCGACTACTCTCCGCTCTTGCCACGTGGTGTTACTCCAAGCTCCTCAAATACTGCCGGTGCCTCTCCGGCTCTGCTCATGTTCTTGCCATGGCCCGGCACCCTTCCGTCTTTCCTTTGTACTTCCATGGAACTTCCTCTCTCCTTTGTAACGCACACTGCAGTTGGCTTGACTTATAATTAGTTGTCCTCATGTCCATCCCTTGGTCATGAGCCTCAAGGAGGCAAGGACTATGCTTTGGTCAATTAAGAAAAAAATTTTTTTAATGTTTATTTACATTTGAGAGGAGACAGAGCATGAGCTGGGGAGGGGCAGAGAGAGAGAGGGAGACACAGAACCCGAAGCAGGCTCCAGGCTCCGAGCTGTCAGCACAGAGCCCGATGCGGGGCTCAAACCCACTAGCTGTGAGATCATGACCTGGGCCAAAGTTAGACGCTTAATGGACTGAGCAGCTCAGCCGCCCCCTGTTTTGTTCATTTTTATACACACCCTCATCCCAGGGCCAACTATAGCATCTTGCATCAATATATTATAGGAACATTTACTAAGTGTTTGATGTTATTGGGGCGCCTGGGTGGCTCAGTCCATCAAGAGTTAAGGGTCGGTTAAGGTCCCACTTCGGATCCTGTCTCCCTCGCTCCCTGCCCCTCCCTTACTAGTGCTCACGCTCTCTCTCTCTCTCTCTCTCTCTCAAAAATAAATAAACATTTAAAATGAAAAAATAATGTCCTGTGTTACTGTACCAAGGTGCCTGGCTGGCGTTGGAGGCAGGAGGCACTCAACACATGGCCACAGGTGGTTGGGGTGGTAGGGACAAGTTCTCCCTGGACCTAATCAATTTAGGTGAGGCGCCCACTCAGCCTCTGCATATGCAGAGCTGAGAAAGCAGAGGTGGACTCCTGGTGACATCTAAGGTACAGCATGACTGAATCTCAGCCCAACTTTTTTTTTTTTTTTAAATTTTTTTTTAATGTTTTTATTTTTGAGACAGAGAGAGACAGAGCATGAGCAGGGGAGGAGCAGAGAGAGAGGGGGAGACACAGACTGGGAAGCAGGCTCTAGGCTCTGAGCTGTCAGCACAGAGCCCGACACGGGGCTCGAACTCACAAACCTTGAGATCGTGACCTGAGCCGAAGTCGGACGCTTAACCGACTGAGCCACCCAGGTGCCCCCCCCCCTTTTTTTTTTAATAAAAAAGGAGGCACAATTTCTCATATCCTGATAAACCAACATGCTTCTCTCCTCTTCCTCTCTTTCCCCCCCGCCTACGTTCCAACTGTGACTCACAGGCACATTACGGAATGCCAGCTTCAGGTCAACCAATAATGGAGAATGTGCAGTTACCCGGTTTATGTGTTTTCGAGGAAGGGCACGTGAGTCAACCCAGGAGTGACTTTATTGCAATGCTCTCAAAAGAGTCAGCATCTACATGTGAAGGTCCTGATTTGTCCACTGACGATCCCTGTCCTGTCCCCAACTGCTCCTCTTCCCTCCGGAGTGGCGGGATGGCCTCAACTCTCAGCCAACCCGAGACAGGGAACACAGAATCCTAAAGAGCGTAACGACTTCAGGTACTATCCGAGAGCTTTACACACTCGTTCCCAAAGCAATCGATCCAGAAGCGCCGGCCAGTAAGCAGAAACCAAACAAAACCTATACACAAAACATACAATCTCTCCTCTTTTTAAACAAACATGAAAATTTCCACACACGAAGTTTCTATCTTTTAGAGGCTATACAGGAAATGAATACTGACTGGCTGTTAACCCCCCAGGTTCTAAAGAGGCAGGAAAGCATATGGCACAGCTTCCTCCCGAGACCTGGGGGGAATGACCAGCTTGTAGAACACAAGGATACCTGCAGCAGCTGTGGCTTTCTGGGCACCCACACCTTTGTCAAGAAGCTGTCTTTCTTGACATGTCTTCACATCACAAGCTTCTCCTTTCACTTCATGGTCATTGTTCAGATGGAAACACCCCTTATTACCTGAAGGGAGTTATGCTCTTAAAAACAAAGACTAGAGGGGCGCCTGGGTGGCTCAGTGAGTTAAGCATCTGACTTCAGCTCACATCATGATCTCACAGTTTGTGGGTTCAAGCCCCGTGTCGGGCTCTGGGCTGACAGCTCGGAGCCTGGAGCCTGCTTCGGATTCTGTGTCTCCCTCTATCTCTGCCCCTCCCCTGCTCACATTCTGTCTCTCTCTCTCTCTCTCTCAAAAATAAATAAACATTAAAAAATCTTTTTTGAAATAATAAAACAATAGAAAAAATGGAGATGAAGGGCAGGGGGCGGGGCTCACTCATGAGTGAAATCACTATCTCCCTACCCATAGGCCTCCTAGGATGTACTCAGATTCGTGCCTCAGCAAATTTCGAGTTACTACATGGCAGGGACCCCTGGGTTCCCTTCCAGAGAGTAGAATTCACAACTGTTAGAGCCACAAAACCTCTCGCTGTAGCCTGTTACATATGCACATTCCTAAACTTTATATGCCATTGGTCCCTCATCCAAATCTTTCACTTTTTATGAGCAAACCTTCAGTATTTTTACAAATGAAAGGAGGAGAAAAGTATGTGCAGCACAAACAGGTCCCCACTTGACAAGACGTTCTGCAGGAAATTAGCTCAGCACCCATATTTCCTTATTGCCATCACTTGATAATGACACAAAAAAATGTCCCTTCATCCTTGCCAATGAATGCTTTTGAACACCATAATGTCAAGGCGTCATTCACAAAACCATTTTTTTCAAACTTTTTTGACTATAACCTATAAAAAGAAATACATTTTATCTGGCAAGTCATGTATATGTATACATAAAACATATATACATAATATAAACCCGTTTCTGCAACACAATGCATTCTGACATCTTCTGTTTCTTTTCCCTTTTTAAAGATTTTATTAAACACGTTTTTTAAGTTTATTTATTCTGAGAGACAGAGAAAGCATGGGGGAAGGGGGGGGGAAAGAGAGAGAGAGAGAGAGAGAGAGAGAGAGAGAGAGAATCCCAACCAGGCTCTGTGCTTCCCAGCACAGAGACTGATGCGGGGCTCAATCCCGTAAACTGTGAGATCATGACCTGAGCCGAAATCAAGAGTTGGAGGCTTAACCAACTGAGCCACCCAGGTGCCCCTAAAGATTTTATTTTTAAGTAATCTCTACACCCAATGTGGGGCTCAAACTGATAACCCTGAGATCAAGAGTTGCATGGTCTACTGACTGAGTCAGCTAGGCAGCCTTCTTTTGCCATTTTTTTAACAATGCAGACCGCCATCTACTAAATGGATTTCATGACCTTATTGGGTTGGAACTTATGTCTTAATATAGTAGTTTGTAGCATTTCCCAGCAAAGTGGCATTTTACAGCAAATCATTAAGTCCTACTTAAGACCTTAAAAGTTCTAGGCAGAAGAGTTTTAGAGGAGTAATTTTTTTGTTTCTTATTTAACTTTCGACTGCCAGGATACTTTAAAAGCATTTGATCTTAATAAATGAGCGTTGCAACAAAAGCCTTTAAATTATCTCAAAACCTTGTGGGTCACTATTCCCTTCACACTGAAGAAGAAATGGAAGTAGAAAAGATACCCCCACCACCTCCGCCCCCCTCAATCTGTATTAAAAACTCAGATCTGTTTGGGAGTTAAAATTCAGCAATATCTTTTAAAAGAATCTTAAAACTGAGGGGCCTGGGTGGCTCAGTTGGTTAAGTATTGGACTCTTGATAGTGGCTCTGGTCATGATCTCAAGGTTCCTGAGATAGAGCCCTGTGTCAGGTCTGTGCTGACAGTATGAAGCCTGCTTGAGATTCTCTCTCTCTCTCTCTCTCTCTCTGCCCCTCCGTGAGTGCACACACTCTCTCTCTCAAAATAAATAAGTAAGCAAAACAACAACAAAAAAATGAATCTTAAAGTTGCTGTTGCTTCAAATTATTACCCTCCTGGCAAGGTTACCATGGAGATCAAATGAGATAATACAAGGGAAGTACCTGATGGCTCCTCCCTATCATTCAGGTTCCTGGGTTATCCTCTCTTGGATATGTCTCATCTCTGCATGACCAGGAGGCTCATTCACTTGCTGAGCACCTGCCCTGCTGGGCATTAGAGGAACAGAGTCCCTCAAGGAGTTTACTGGCTCCATCAATGAAAATAAATGTCATTAAAAACTAGGGTTCTATGCAAACTGGTGCAGCCACTCTGGGAAACAGTATGGAGATTCCTCAAAAAGTTAAAAATAGAACTACCCTACAATCCAGCAATCACGCTGCTAGATATTTACCGAAAGAGCACAAAAATACGAATTCAAAGGGATATATGCACCCTGACGTTTATAGCAGCATTATTCACAATAGCCAAATTATGGAAACAGCCCAAGTTGCCATTGACTGATGAATGGATGAAGAAGATGAGGTATATGTACAATGGAATATGTATGATTCAGCCGTAAAAAGAATGAAATCTTGGCATTTGCAGTGACATGGATGGAGCCAGAGAGTGCAATGCTGAGTCAGTTAGAAAGAGACAAATACCGTATCATTTCACTCATATGCGGAAATTCAGAAACAAACGAATGAGTAAAGGGACGAAAAAAGAAGAGAGAGCGGCAAACCAAGAAACAGACCCTTCACGGCAGAGAACAAACTGATGGTTACCAGAGGGGGGGTGGGCAGGGGGATGGGTAAAGTAAGTGATGGGGATTAAAGCGTGCACTTGTTGTGATGAGCACCAGGTGTGGTACGAAGTGTTGAATCACTATATTGTACACCTGAAACGAATGTTACACTGTATGTTAACTAACTGGAATTTAAATAAAAACATTATAGGGGCGCCTGGGTGGCTCAGTCGGTTAAGCGTCCGACTTCAGCTCAGGTCACGATCTCGCGGTCTGTGAGTTCAAGCCCCACGTCGGGCTCTGGGCTGATGGCTCGGAACCTGGAGCCTGTTTCCGATTCTGTGTCTCCCTCTCTCTCTGCCCCTCCCCCGTTCATGCTCTGTCTCTCTCTGTCTCAAAAATAAATAAACGTTAAAAAAAATTTTTTTTTAAATAAATAAAAACATTATATACACACATATGTAATTTAAAAAGAAACTGGTTTTTGGATCTTGAAAAAAACACAAACAAAACAAAAAAACTAGGATTCTGAAGTGCCCGGGCTGAATAATTAATTTATTCCTCTGACAGATAATTATTGTGAGCCTTTCATGCCAAGCATGATGGGATTATGGAATAGAGAAAACGGTAGACACAACCGCAGCCCTTATGGTGTCTACAGAAAGTTTAGTGTTTGAGAAAATAGCCATTAATATTACATAACGTACAACAGTTTTACACTCCCTGTAAGGTGAGGTAAGATTAGATCAGTGGTTTCCCCAAAGTAAAGATTTCAGGTAGGTGATCGTAAAAGAAATACTTAAAAAACAGAGAGAGAAAAAAATGATATGATCTCTCAGTATAGTTCTTCAAACTGAATTAATTGTCATAAAAAAAAAAAAATCACCGTGGGGGCGCCTGGGTGGCTCAGTCGGTTAAGCGGCCGACTTCAGCTCAGGTCACGATCTCGCGCTCCGTGAGTTCGAGCCCCGCGTCGGGCTCTGGGCTGATGGCTCAGAGCCTGGAGCCTGCTTCCGATTCTGTGTCTCCCTCTCTCTCTGCTCTTCCCCCATTCATGCTCTGTCTCTCTCTGTCTCAAAAATAAATAAAAAACGTTAAAAAAAAATTAAAAAAAAAATCACCGTGTATCCTTATTTTTTCCTTAAACTATAAGCTAGCTTTTGTCCTGGATTTAAAGGGTCCAGCAGACCTTGTCCGGCTCCCTCTTTCTAGATTTCTCTGTTTTTCTTTTGCAGCACTATTTGCATGCAAAATCTGCCTAAACATGCCCCAGAATTGCAGAAAGGCTGGACATTAAAGGGCCCTTTCTGAGAAGGTCACATGCACATAGCACATTCTGGTCCCACTGCTCGTCTAGAGGGCTGGGAAGTAGGTGCTAAGGAACAAAGGTCAGCAACCGGAAGGCAGAAAGGAACCTGGCAATTGTCGGGGGCCTACTACAGGCCTGGCCCAATACTTGGTACTTTTCCCACACATTATTTTATTACCTCATTTCACATCACGACAATCCTGGGAGAAATAGATCTTTCTTTCCCCCCACTTTACCGTTGGGGGAAATTGAGCTCAGAGAGGTTACGTACCACGCTCAACGTCACACAGCTAGTAATCAGAACTTAAACTCGGATCTGTCTACTTTTTACCATCACCCTACTTTACTGAGAGGAAGACACATAAGAGAAAGAACAGATGCAGGGAAGCTTTAAAAGATTGACATGCCTTTGCCACAAAAGGAATTCGAAATTATATTCAAAAGACAATTTTTTCCCCGAATTTTTATTTCAATTTCAGTTAGTTAACATATAGTGTAATATTGGTTTCAGGAGTAGAATTTAGTGATTCATCATTTACACAGAACACTCAATGCTCATCACAACAAGTACCCTCCTTTTTTCTTTTTTTTTTTTTTTAAGTTTATTTATTTTGAGAAAGAGACAGAGCATGAGTGGGGGAGGGATAGAGAGAGAGAGGGAGAGAGAGAATCCCAAGCAGGCTCCACACCGTCAGCACAGAGCCTGATGCCAGGCTGGAAGTCACAAACTGTGAGATCATGACATGAGCTGAAATCAGGAGTCGGATGCTTAACCGACTGAGCCACCCCGGCGCCCCAACAAGTGCCCTTCTTAATACCCATCCTGCATTTATTAAAAGACAATTTAGATAGCTGATTATATGTCTCTCTATTTTAGAGTCAACAGTTTTGGTGCTTCTAACTCAGCCTCTTTACTGATCAGCTCAGCAAATACCCTCTTTTGCCCCTGGACTCTGTCTGTCTGTCCCTTACCCTAGAAATGAGAACCAGAAGCCCCTGACCCACTTCTAATCACAGTCCTAGGAGAACTCCTGTTTCTGACCCAGCTCTTTAGCCATCAACTCATCTATTTGACATCTATTTATCGTGCACTTCCTGTGTCCTGGGCACTCTGCTACGCAGACAGCATGGAATAAAACACTTCTGTGCTTGGAGAAGCCCAAGCTGTAGAATACATATCTGTAAATAGATACTGACTTCACAACCTGATAAACATTCATCCAGAGCCAATGGAAGGAATAATCCTGATAGGCTTCCTGGAAGAGGTGTGTAAAATAGGTCTCGTAGGAGGCGAGTGCTGTCAAATAGAGATTAAGCATAGGATCACAGGCAGCAGGACAAGAAAGCAAGCAGCAGGTCGCAAACGGACGTACCAGCTCTTTCCAAACATGATCTTCCCGGTTCACTGTCTCTTGTACTAGGATCACCATGGACCCAGCTCCTCAAGCCAGTACCTTCCACAATTCTCTGCCCTCCTTTATCCCTCACTTCCAGTGAGTCAGAGTCCCGTGTAGTCTCTTACATCTCTCACACGTTACCCCTTCCTTCTCTGTCCTCATCCATCACCATAGTCCCGTATCTCTACTTCTCCTGGGCTCCTGCAACAGCCTCCAAACTCATACTGTTACTTTTGCTCCAAGTGAATCTATTCCACACAGAGGATCCAGCCTGATCCTTGGTTAAAGAAAGAAAAAGAATCTGATTCTGCCATTACCCTGCTGAAATCCTTCACCAGTTCCCAGTGCTTTCAAGATTAAGCCAAAACAGCCTGACGGGATTTACAAGACCCTTGGCGGTCTGGCCCCTGCTCACTACTCTAACCTCAACTCTGATCTCCGCTTCCAGCTTCCATGGGCCACATGTAACGCGGTGGCTTACAACCCTGGCTGCCCACTAGAACCACATGGGGAGCTTCAAAAAATACCAGTGTATGGAGTGCCTGGGCAGCTCAGTCGGTTAAGCCTCGACATCAGCTCAGGTCACGATCTCACGGCTCGTGGGTTCAAGCCCCGCGGCGGGCTCTGTGCTGACAGCTCAGAGCCTGGAGCCTGCTTTGGGTCCCATGTCTCCCTCTCTCTCTGTCCCTCCCCAGCTTGCACTCTATCTCTTTAAAAATAAAGCAACGTTAGAAAAAAAAGAAAAAAAAACAGTGCCCAGGTCTCACTCCCAGGGGTTACGACTGAACTATTCATGGGAAGGCCGTGGGCATCAGGATTTTGTAAAGCCTTCCATAGGTGCTAACGGGCAACCAGGGTTGAGGACGTTGCTCTTTTTCTCACGTCCAGGTTTGTTACACATGCCCTGTCTCTGTTGCTAGAGGCACTGGAGCTCTTCTAGCTTCCTGGCCATCAAGCCGGGGACTTTCTGTCTTTTTCACTGCTGTATTCCTAGTACCTAGAACGGTGCCCAGATCATAGTTGGCGCTCTATGAGTACCTGCGGAAAGGCATGCACGAGTGACTGCTTTCTCCCTTCTCCTGGCTGGAGATCACTCATTTTGCAGGATGCAGCTGCGATTTACTAAAAGACATCCCCCCACCCCATTCCCCTGGTCTGGGTTAGGTTACTGTGTGTGATCTTAGTGCGCCCAAGATTTCCCGTTTTAGTATGTATCACACGACATTGTCTGTGTCCCTCGTTTAGGCTGTAAGCTCCAAGGGAGCCGTGTGTGTGTGTTCGGCACCTAGCAAAGGGCCAAGCCTACGGTCGGTGTTGATTAAGTAAGTGCGGCAGGTACAAATGGAAGCAGTGGGCATGGTGTGTAGGTGTCCTGGCAGGGTCTGGTGTGGCTGGAGTAAAGGCGACGGTGGGAGATGCGGCTGGGGAGGTACAGGGCTCGGAAGCCTACTGACGCGCTGTCAGTACAATCGGGTGTGGTATCATGATCAGACGGGTGGTGTTAAAAAGCTTGGACCCAGGAACCAGGCTGACCCACTTCGAATCTTAGCTCTACCACTTAGTAGCTCTTGGTCCCGAGGAAGTCACTGTCGCTTCTTCAGTTATCCATCTGTTAAATGGGGATAACAATAGTACCTACATCACGGGCATGTTTCAACTGAATGAGGTAATACATGCAGGTGTGCAGCCATCACCTGGCACACGGTAAATGCCATGTAAGATTTAACAAAACGACTTATATATTTATACACACACACACACAGCACGGTGGGTCGTCTGCAAAGATGGCTGCCAATCCCTTCCACCTGACCGACTGCTGTTCCACCCATCAAGAGGCGGAGTCTGTTTCTCCTCCTGTGGAATTGCGCTGGCCTTGTGATTTGCTTTGACCCCATGACTGCACTAGAAGTGACACGGTACCAATTCCGGTCCGAGCCTTAAGAGGCTCGTGGCATCTGCCTGTGCTCCCTTGGAAGCCAGCCAGCACGCAAAGCTTAAGCTCGAACTACCGCGTGCTAAGAGACCAAGCGTGAGAGAGAGGCCGAGCAGTGAGTTGCACCAGGCGACAGCCAGCACCAAGGCCCCAGACTTGGGAGTGAGGCAGTCTTGGGGCCTCCAGCCCCAGCTGAGCCCACAGAACTGTGAGAAATAATAAATTACTGTTAAGCCGGTGAGTTTGGGGATGGTCATGCAGCAAAATAGGATTGAAACTTACACACAGAAGAAAAAGGACACCACTGGGGCAATAAGGACTTCATTTTAGGCCATCTACTTAAGATGAGGTATTTTGGATAGAAGACAGTTACAAGGATAGTAAATGGTTACATGGCAATATCTAGAAAGGTACTGGCAGTTCAGGCTTGGGTCCAGGAGAGAGGTGGAAGAGGAGGTAAGCATCAGAGAGGTGGTCAGCACATGGACAGCAGGCCAAGGAGATGGTAAACTGGTCAAGGAGGTGAGACGAGTGAGAAGAGGGGTACTGGTAGAGAAACCTGGCTCAGTCGGTCTGACTCTTGATTTCAGCTGAGGTCAAGATCTCACTGTCCTTGAGAGATCCAGCCCCGCCTCTGGCTCCATGCTGCACTGGGCGTGGAGCCTGCTTGGGATTCTGTTTCTCTCTCTCTCTCTCTCTGTCTGTCTCTCAGTCTGTCAGGGAGACAAGAAGCAGCAGTGATGTGGGGTGGACAGGGGACTAAGACAGAACCAGAGGCCGTGCTTCAAGAAGGGGTATTCGAGTGCTTTGAGCTACAAACAGCTATGGATTTGAAGGTAGGAGGGAGGTGGGCACTCTCACTTTCAAATAAAGTGGCAGAGGCAGAAGTCGTAGGGGAAGGGGCTGAGGAGGGAATGATAACTGAGAAACCAGTCATAGCAAATGTAGATAATGCTTTTAAAAGTCAGGGGGTGGAGGGATGGGTGAAGATGCTCAAAGGGTGCAAACTTCCAGGTATAAGATGGGTAAGTTCTGGAGACGTGATGTACAGCATGCTGATTATAGTTAATTGTATCATCTATTGAAAGTTGCTATGAGAGTAGATCTTTTGTTTTTATTATTTAAAAATTTTAAAATGTTTATTCATTTTTTGAGAGAAGGAGAGTGCGTGTGCACGGCGGGGGCTGGGGGAGTAGGAGGGAGACACAGAATCCGAAGCAGGCTCCAGGCTCTGAGCTGTCAGCACAGAGCCCGATGTGGCGCTCGAACCCACCCAACTGTGAGATCGTGACCTGAGCAGAAGTCAGACGCTTAATTGACTAAGTCACCCAGGCGCCTCGAGAGTAGATTTTAAAAGTTCTCACCAGACACATACACAAAAGGTAACTACGTGAGGTGATAGATATGTTAACTAAACTTATTGTGGTGATCACTTTGCAATATATATATTTCAAACCATCACGTTGTATATCTTAAATTCACACAGTGTTATTTATCAAATTATATGTCAATAAAGCTGGGGGGGGGGAATAAACCTAATTACCTATTACTCCCCCAATTTTGTTTCTTTTCTAGACAGAGAGAAAGAAGGGGAGGGGCAGAGAGAGGGAGGGAGAGAGAGAATCCCAAGCAGGCTCTGAGCTGTCAGCGCAGAGCCCAAAGCGGGTTTCGAACTCAAGAACCTCAAGAACCATGAGATCATCACCTGAGCTATTTGGACACTTAACTGACTGAGCCACACAGGCGCCCCTCACTGCCCACTTTTACAGAGAACCCAGAAACCATCTGACTTATCTGCCAATTACCAAACATACAAATTTCCCTATAGCTGCACCCTCCCTGCTAATGTGGCATGTTTAAACTGCAGTTTAGGAGGTAGTGGGTGGCTTAGTCGGTCTGACTCTTGATTTCAGCTCAAGATCTCACTGTCTTTGAGAGACTGAGTCCACCTCTGGCTCCACGCTGCGCTGGGCATGGAGCCTGCTTGGGATTCTCTCCCCCCTGCCCTCCCCCACCCCCCCCCACCCCTTCCCTGCTCATGCTCTCTCTCTCAAAATAAATACATAAACCTTACAAAAGAACAAACGCTGCAGTTTAATGTAGGGGGCCTTGATCAGCATTTTTGAAATGCAGTAAGTAGGACAGAAAATAGTATCTATTGCACACAGTAAGAGTATTTACTGTTTCTTAAAGCTTCTGTTTCAGTTACCATGTATCTGTGACTGTGGGTTGAGGTCAAAAAGTTTGTGTGTGTTGGGAAACATGCACAATAAAAAGTTAAAACAGCCTTGCAATAGAGAATCTGCCCCAGCTCTCTATCTAGGGCTGATCCTTGCACCTGTGCTTTGAATCCGACAGCCCCCACTCCCCACCCCAGCCCCCCTCTCCCCCCACCCCCGGCCCCCCTTCCCCCTGCCCCCACCTTTTCAGGATCCTTGTATTATGAACCTATGTTTTCTCTGTAAAAAGAACACCTCACTGGCTTCCTCCCAACCCCCAGCTAGTGGCCCTTCCGCCTCATGGTCAAACTTCTCCAAAGACTTATCTGTGTGTCACTAGCTCAGTTACGGCGTTCCATCCCTGCTCACACTCGTGTGGTATGCCTCCTGCCCACAGCAGTCCTCTGGCACAGCTCTCCACAAGGTCACCAGTGACTCCATGAGCCCATACATCTAGAAGACACTTTCCAGTGTTCACTCACTTCTCCTTATCGATTCCTGGTCACCCTTCCAGCCTCAGCTCAACTCCCAAGGAAGCCTTCACCGACCTCCCCAGCAAGGTCAAACCTCCCCCTGGAGGCACTCACTGTTCCTCTTTTCCTCTGTAACACTGTCACTGTTACAATTTTACAATTTTACAATTTTACAATTTGTGCCTTTATCTGCCCAGGTTAGGCCTCCCCAAGAGGAAAAAGGCTATGCCTGTCTTTATTCACCTTGGCAGCCTGAAGGCCTTCCTGGGCTCCGTGGGGGAGGCGTGGGGCACAGTAAGTGCTTCATAAACTGATGCTGGCTTAATAAACCGTGCTAAACGGTGCCAGCCTCTGGGCGAGGCATTAGATGCACAATGATGCAAATAGTTCCAGAAAGAGAAGGGTTTTGAAGAGCATATGAGAGCCAGGGGCAAAGGTGGAAGGAAGGGGCCTGCTCCTGTCCTGCTTCCCGGACCAACGTGGTGTCTTTTCAAGGACAGCACATGCCTTCACGTGGTCATCTTTCATGGTCCGGAAAGTTGGAAAATTTGCCTAACATTTGACACTTGCATGGAGAGCTCTTTAATGAGTGCTTTATATCCAATAGTCAACGTCTGCTGAAAGATACTACCTCTTTTGGAACTGAGCTACCAGAAAACGGCCTGGAACTGTTTATTTGCCTGGTATCTCTCATCCACACAGGGTCTCTGATAAACTCCACAGAACAGCAAAAGGACTTACTCCTGGCTGCCTAGACACCCAAAAACTGTTTTCTGTACGGAGATACTTTCATTTCCTGCAGCATAAATACATAAACATTCACTTTATGACATTACAAGATCAAATGACTACGACAAATACTTAACATCTAACACAGTATGGAGACATAACCAGCAAAATCCAGACTTGGGAAACTCTACTGAACTAATAACAATCAGGTTTTTCTAACAAAACAATTGGTAGGGGGGCAGGATTTAAAAGTGATTAAAAGTGATTTAAGGAACATATCAGCTAGACACATTATATGGAACTTTTTTGGCTCCTTACTCAATAAATAAGTTAAAATGGGGAAATTATAGGATAATCAAGGAAATATGAATATAGACTGGAACTCTGATGATAAGGAAATATCACTACTTTTTTGGAGTGTGGTGATATGCGGTTATGGGTTTTTTTTAATTTTTTTTTTTAATGTTTATTTATTTTTCAGACAGAGAGAGAGACACAGCATGAACGGGGGAGGGGCAGAGAGAGAGGGAAACAGAATCGGAAGCAGGCTCCAGGCTCTGAGCCATCAGCCCAGAGCCCGACGCGGGGCACGAACCCGCGGACCGCGAGATCGTGACATGAGCCGAAGTCGGACACCTAACCGACTGATCCACCCAGGCGCCCCTTTTTAAATTATTTTTGAAAATGTTTTATTTATTTTTGAGAGACAGACAGAGTATGAGCAGGGGAGGCGCAGAGGGAGAGGGAGACACAGAATCCGAAGCAGGCTCCAGGCTCTGAGCTGTCAGCACAGAGCCCGACGCAGGGCTCGAACCCACGAACCATGAGATCATGACCTGAGCTGACGTTAGACATTTAACCGACTGAGCCACCCAGGCACTCCATATGTGGTTATGTTTTAAAAAGGTAGGGGCGCCTGAGTGGCTCAGTTGCTTTAAGCATCTGACTCTCAACTTCAGCTCAGGCCACGATCTCACTGTTCACAAGGTGAAGCCCCGCATTGGGTTCCACACTGCATGGAGCCTGCCTAGGATTCTCTCTCCCTCTGTCTCTGCCCCTTCCTGTGCGCACTCTCTTTCACTCTCTCAAAATAAATAAGTAAACTTTGAAAAGGTAGTCCTCATCATTTTGAGAGACACATTGAAATATTTATAGATTATGAAATATGAAATAATATAATGTTCGGGATTTGCTGTAAAATAATCAGGGTGATGGGGTGTGTAAGTGGTCAGAGATTCAGAAGAAATGGGACTGTCAGTTGGTAATTATTGAAGCTTGGGTGATACATACACATCACCTCTACTGTCCCCTTTCCTATGCTTGAAAATTCCAGGATCTTCTTATAAAGTAAATCTAACAAATAGAACCATAAACCATAAATTTTTGTTAAATAATTTTTAAAGTCTGTAATACCTTAGAATTCTTTCAAGATGTCTAGAAGAGGGGTAGTACTTGATTCACAAACTCCTGAAGGTTATGAAAGTAGGATTCAGAACTCTCAAGCTGCTTGCCTTTTGCCACATTTCACATCGTTGTAATACATCACCCTCTTTCCTTCCACTCAACAGGCACTTACCTCCCAGGAGCTGGGATCCATTTCAAGGATGCACACTGAATTGTCTGCCCTCAAATGTCAGAAAAAAGACACAAATACAGTCCGGCACTGCTGGCAGTTTTATAACCCTCCTATTGCTTTTGAACATTGAAACGTAGCTTTATATTCATGTTCTGACCACCTACCTACCTTGGCTTGCAGCTGTGCTGGGGTCTGTAAAGAACAGTCAAGCCAATCCTTCATGATGACCACGTCACTGACCACGCAGGCCCAACATCGGTCTTTGAAACTGCCTCCAACAACCTGTCCCTTTTTGTCCTTTACCTCTTCTCATAAAAGTTTGAACTGCCCAACTTAAAATATTCAGAAACTTCCAAAGTCTCTTGGCCTCTATGCCAAAACCTGTTTGGGGGCAGAAATGAAGCTCTTGGGAAGGCTTAATGACATTCAATTCCACGTCTGATACAGACACTAACGACCACCCATAGTCCACTATGGCTAATGCAGAAATGTTGCCTCACTGCACCTGCAGCTCCAGTAAACCTCGGTTGGCTCCAAACTTGAGTGGGACAGATTCAATTGCTGAAAAGCTTAAGGGAGGCAGGTCAGGTTTTTGTTTTTGGGGTCGTTCCCCCTAGCAAAATAAATCTTCTTTAAACCTTCCTTGGTGAAATCAACTCTTCATAAAATGAAGCAGCTATTGTACGCCTCCGTATGGCTTAGACAAGTTAACCAGCTATATTTCTTTCACCAGCCTCATAACCAAACCACACAAAAAGCCTCGTCTAGTCTGCACATGAAACAAAGCGAAGGAAAACGAAGAATATATACTACAAGCGTTAAGCACCGGATTTTTTCAGCACCCCGGTTCCCATCTGCTGCACACACAAACACCCGGGACCCCCACCCCTGTCCCCCGGGGCGCACAATTTGCCAAACAGTGCGATGTGTGCTTGCTTTCAGTGGAAAAATACGGGAATTTACGTGTGTTTTGCTGTTTTAAGTGGGAACGGAAAGAGGAGAGTGGGGCGTGAAAAACTGGAAATAGGTCGTAATTCTCTCGTTTCCTCCCATCTTTCTATGCATCAAAATGCAGGTGTATCAGTGAAATTTCAACGGACAGTTTCTTGGGCAAATACGCCAATTAGCAACGATGGGAGGCTGCGAACGGGGGTGGAGATCAGGGTGAAACCGAAGCCTGGGAAGGCGGGCGAGGTCAAAGGCGCGCCCTGCGCTCCCCGGGCTGCCCCGAGCACGCGAGGTTGCCGTGCGCCCGCAGCCCGCGGCGTCCCGGCTCTCAGCCGGCCGGTGGCCCTGCGTTTTGCTAGTGACTGCGCCGGCTTGGCTGCCCACTCACACCTCCGGCTGATCCCGACTTTAGGCTAGGCTCATTCACTTCCGGTGACAAATCCCTCCCACCACCCTAGAAATAATGTAACATTTCCCCCAACGCTTTCCTAAAGACCGACGGTCCCACGGGAGAGCAGCAGAACCCCGAGCTCGGGTCTCACCCCCGCGCGGCCAGCGGCGCGCAGCTGCAGAGCGACTGACCTCGAAGGGGGGGGCGGACGTGGGAGGAAGAGGAAGGGGGTGTGGAATCTCACCCTCCCCCGCCCCCACCCCTCCGACTGCAGCAATTGGCCAAAAAAATAGTAATCCGTTTTTAGACTGCCCCTGGGCCCCCGGAACCCGGTTGCAGTGAGAAACCCAGTCTCTCCCATCCCAGTGCCCCTCGCCTACTGCCGTCCCCGTAAGTGCCTGCGGGAATCCAGGAGACCCAGGCCACGCGGAACTGCAGCGGCTGAGGGGGGAAGGCGGGTAGAATGAGGGTTTGGGGGCGGCAGGAATGGGTTGGGGGAGGGGGTGGTGGAAGGGAAAAGAAAAAACCAGAGGCATGCAAGCGGCTCCCTAGCCAGCTGTTCCAGCTGCCGCTTCCTCCGACGCGGGCCGGGCGGTGCAATATTCCACCCCCCCCCTCCATCTTTCTCACCACTACCTGTCCCCCCACCCACCATACGCACACATTCCCCCCACCAGTAGCGGATCTCCGGCCTGTAAGGGGGTAGTAGGGAGGAGCTGGGGGGAGGGGGAGGCCTGCGAGTTTCTAACCTTGTTCTTATAAACAAACCCACATGTGCAGCTGCCGCTGCTGCAACTCACCCCACAATCCCGGATATAAGTCCTGCCCCTTTAAGAGGAAAAAAAGCTTCCCCCTCCTGTCTCCCACCCCACCCATCCGCAAGGACCTTTGTCTCCCCACCCCCCTTGTCAATCGGCCCCGCCTCATATCCCCGCCCTCTCCGACGCGGAGGAGCCAATGGGCTAAGAAAATAAGGCCGGGGCTGACGTAAGCATGTCCGGCCAATCACAGGACGCGTTGGTGGGAGGCCTCTCGCAGGGCGCGCCAGGAGGAAGCAAGGCAGGAGAAAGGAAGCTTGAAGTCAAGATGGAGACTGCTAGTTGCTCCGCCGCTGCGGCGAATGGGGCCGTGGGGTCGCAGCGGGACCGGAGCCTGGTGCCTGAGCGGCTTCAGAGACGAGAACAAGAGCGTCAACTGGAGGTGGAAAGGCGGAAGCAAAAGCGGCAGAACCAGGAGGTGGAGCAGGAGAAGAGCGACTTTTTCGCTGCCGCCTTCGCTCGGGAGCGAGCGGCCGTGGAAGAGCTTCTGGAGGGCGGAGAATCCATGGAGCGGCTGGAGGAGGCGGCCTCTCGGCTCCAGGGCCTGCAGAAACTTGTCAACGACTCGGTTTTGTTCCTGGCCGCCTACGACCTGCGGCAGGGACAGGAGGCGCTGACGCGGCTACAGACGACCCTGGCCGAGCGGCGCCAGAAGCTGCAGCCCAAGAAGCGTTTCGCTTTCAAGACCCGGAGGAAGGACGCTGCTTCGGCCGCCAAAGTAGACTCCTCTCCTGGAGCCCCGGCGGCGGAAGGCATCCTGGCCTCCCCGCCGCCCTTGAAGGAGGAGGGAGGCATCGGCTCCAGCTGGGTCTTCGGCTTCTCCAACGTGGAGTCCCAAGTCTTGGAGAAGAGGGCAGAGGAGCTGCACCAGCGTGACGTTCTTTTGGCCGAACTGAGCAAATGCACAGTCAGACTGTATGGCAATCCCAACACCCTGCGGCTGGCCAAAGCCCGAAGTTGCACGGTGCTCTGCGGCCCGGTGTCCACCTCTGTGTTCCTGGAGGACTGCAGTGATTGCGTGCTGGCCGTGGCCTGCCAACAGCTGCGTGTACACACTACGAGAGACACCCGCATCTTCTTGCAGGTGACCAGCAGGGCTATCGTGGAAGACTGTAGTGGGATCCAGTTCGCCCCTTATACCTGGAGCTACCCGGGTATCGACAAGGACTTCGAGGGCTCTGGTTTAGATAGGAGCAAAAATAACTGGAACGACGTCGACGATTTTAACTGGCTGGCCCGGGATATGGCCTCCCCAAACTGGAGTATTCTTCCTGAAGAAGAGCGAATGGTCCAGTGGGACTAAGCAGTTGTCACTATATTCTTCACTCCTACCAAAAACTTCCCATGTGGGACCGACTCCTGCTACTGGGATTTCAAAGTTTACTTACTGTTATCGCGCTTTGTATGTTTTCGGTATTTTAAGGCTTGAGATTGTGTTAGGCTCCTACTTGTGATTTCCATTAAATTCACAACAGGTCTAACACTTTGAAGCATTTTTGCTCTTTTGGTAATGTGTAGTAGCTTTAATTAATTGACTATGATAGTTTGAAACAGAGGTAAAGAGTGTCTGTGTATGTTGGTTATTAATGCTTTGTGTATTTAAAACTTACTGCATGATAAAGTAGACCCTCAATAAATACTTAATGAATTTGTAGGGCTCTAGTAGGAGGCAGTTAATGTGGAAGTATGTTATCAAACCTTAAAACACTAGCCCTTGAGAGCTCTTGACTTGAAACTTTCACTTCCATAGGTATTACTCAGCAGGGCGGTGGAAGGACTCTGGTCTTCAGGTACACATTAGCTTGGGCTTCCGGAATCCAGCTACTCATCGACTTGTTTGGATCCAAAGTTTTGGCATTGACCCCAGGAGACTCATGAGTCTTACCAACTGTGAAACCAAAATAATTATAGCTACCAAATTTTTTGTTCACTTAAAAGGTTGTAGACACTGTTCTAAGCACCTTACTCATGTAAACATGACATTTAGTCCAGAAAATCTTAGGTAGTTTCTGTTAACACCATTTTTCAAGCGAGGTAGGTGAGTTGCCAGAGTCACACAGCTCAAGGGGACTGGGAAACCAGGTGGTCTGGCTCCAGAGCCCACCTTCTCAACCACTGGAACGTACTGATTTTGAATAGCGTTAGTTGGAAAGAGCTTTCCGGAGTCATTAAAGAGGGCAAATTGCTTTTCCTAAATTCTCAGGAATAAATGTTACATATCTTCACACAGAAACATATATAGCCGAGTCTTAATTTTTTCCACTCAAATTTTGCTGTGATTGTGTACTATTATAAATTTGGTTTTTGCTCTGTGTTCTCACCCATATTCTTAAATGGAAAGTTCTAAGAGTTTCGAAAAACTTTTTGGGGTCTAGTGCCTTGTATCTGTAGACATGATTTGAATTTAATAATGACCATACGTATTAAAGTGCTTATAGTACCTTAAGTATATGTTTAATGTTTATATGTTCTGGCTTGTTCCAAAAAAGGACTTAAGGTGGCTTTTTGGATGTGTGAAATGTAACAAGATAACAAATGAGAAGGAGGAACAAGGGTAGAGTCAATGAGGCAGAAATGAAGCCAGTAAAAAAATGTGGCCTGCCAAGCTCTATTCTTTAGATGGAGGTGAAACCAGAATTTTTTCCCCTCTCGGCTATTAGCTGACTTGAAACAGAATCCTAATCAGTTTCACAGTTTGCAACATCTCCAAAGAGGAGAGATTTAAAAAATCTATTGCTCAGGAGAATTAATGCTGGTAAGAAAAAGAGACAACATGTAATGAAATTCTCAAACATATCTTCACATTAGAAAGAAACAGGGACTAGGAAAACTACGCTCCTAAAGACTGATAGTTTAACACCAGGTGCCCTTCAGGAAAAGCCATGCTTCTGGCACTAACGGGCTTGCGATTCATTTTTGTGGACTGCACTTTTATAGGACCGTTAACTAGTTGCATCTAAAAAAAATCCATGCAGTTTGTAATAGATAATAAAATCACAAAATCACGGCAGTTTGAGCCATAGTTAATGCTGGCTAATCTCAGCTGGGCTTTCCTGTATCTTTTCGAAGTTCTCTCTTTCCGACCTCCATAGCCTTGCTCCACACTGTTTCTCTTGCATTTTCCCCCGTCATTGTGATTCTGGTGACTTACAGCCCTTACTTGAGAGATGCCCAGGATTGTCGTTAGCTTCTTTGTGTCCATGCTCTCTAGAGCCTCAACTCTCAACCTACGTGGACAGTTCTGTCAGTGGGTTCATCAGCCTTTCAAATTCATATATTCTTAAAATCTCCATTTTCACTTCTTTCTTTCCCAAGTTCTGTTATTTCTTTTAATGATGTCGCCATTCTTCAGGCATTTGATGCTTACTAGGGCCCAGCAGGTAAAGTCAATGAGTAAGGCAGTTGGGAGAAAGTCAATAGGGAATGGGGGACCTGTGACTTGGAAGATAAATTTAGGCATTTTAAAAACATTGGACAAGCCAAGCAAAACTTTTTTGCAGTCTGCATCTGATCCTTGAGCTGGCCAGTTTGTAACATCAGACTTCCAGATCACGTCCATTCTATGCTTAGCAGATCTTGCCTGTTCTTGTCCTCTCCAGTCTTTATGCCATTTCAGAAAGTTAGACTTTATTGTTTTCCCTAAACTTAAACTATGATGATTTCCTTAACTTTATTTATTTATTTTGAGAGAGATAAAGACTGGGCAATCGGGGGGTGGGTGCAGAGAGGGAGGGAGAGAGAGAATCCCAAGCAGGCTCTGCCCTGACAGACACGAAACTCAAACTCACGAACCATGAGATCATGACCTAAGTCAAAATCAAGAGTTGGTCGCTTAATCAGCTGGGCCATCCAGGCGCCCTGGTTGTTTGTTTGTTTGTTTGTTTTGACAAAAGAAAAAAATTATAGTCACACCTCTGAATTAAAAGCATTAATTAGAGGGTGCCTGGCTGGCTCAGTCACTAGAGCATGGTGACTCTTGATCTTGGGTGGTGAGTTCAATCCTGATGCTGGGTGTACAGATTACTTTTTTATTTTTAAAAAGATTTTTAAGTTTATTTTTGAGAAAGAAAGCAAGAGCATAAAGGAGGGCAGGGGCAGAGAGAGGGAGAGAGAATCCCAAGCAGGCTCCATGCTGTCAGCACAAAGCCTGATGCAGGGCTCAAACCCACAAACCATGAGGTCATGACCCGAGCCAAAATCAAGAGTCAGACACTTAACTAGCTAAGCTACCCAGGTGCCCCGAGATTACTTTTCAGAAAAGCATTAATTAGAGTTATTTTAGTAAGTTTTTTATTAAGCAAACTTAATGGTCATTACAATGAGAGCATATTGCACCAGTAAGTGTAAATACCATATATTTTCGTTAAAATCAACTCTAGGAAAGCAGTAAAACTGCACATTAGTTAAGCAATCAGAGTTTATT
This sequence comes from Panthera uncia, assembly GCF_023721935.1. Lineage (NCBI taxonomy): Eukaryota > Metazoa > Chordata > Mammalia > Carnivora > Felidae > Panthera > Panthera uncia. Next base: position 334,667 of record NW_026057580.1, read on the forward strand.
ATATTTCATTTATGATTGGCTTTGTTAGGCATAATTTAGTACAGTATTCCATCGTATCACTTCAGTCTCAACCCCTCTTAAATGAATAAGAGAAATGGCCAATATACATATAAATTCTAACGCTCAAGTTCTGATTGCAATGCAGAAGTTATTATTGCCAAAAAAGTTTTATTTGTATTAGGAAATGCACTAAAGCAGGACAATAAAAAGATTCAGCTTTGTAGGGTAATGTTACACGGTAATACAATGTGTTAGAAACAACATGCAATTACTCTAGCATCACAGAGGTTAAATTACACTGCGTTAAATTAAAAAGTCTCATCACCAACTCAAAAACTTCATCACATTATTTGACTATTTTTCTTCTCTTATGAAGAAAATAACTTGGCCACTGCAAGTAAGATGAGGGGAAATGAAGGGTCAATTATTTACCCAGCTTTAAGTTTCAAGACGTGCAGGGGCAACATGACCGAAAGCCACGTTCAATTCAACTGAACACATATTTGAGCATCTACTATGCACCTGTTCAGCGCTGGGCACTAAGAATGCCATGGTAAACAAGCATGTGGTCTTCCTTTCTCAAGTGTACAGTCCAGATGAAGTCCAAATGAACGAAAGAACAATCACGAGAGAGAAATTCCGAGGACCCTGGTGGGGTAGTGCCCTATAACCTCTCCAGTTTAGAAGAGACCTGAAGTGGGGCGCCTGGGTGGCTCAGTCGGCAGGGCGGCTGACTTCGGCTCAGGTCATAATCTCACAGCTCGTGAGTTCCAGCCCTGCGTCGGGCTCTGTGCTGACAGCTCAGAGCCTGGAGCCTGCTTCAGATTCTGTGTCTCCCTCTCTCTCTGCCCCTCCTCCACTCACACTCTGTCTCTCCCTCCTTCAAAAATAAATAAACATTAAAAAAAAATTAAAAAGAAAAGAAAAGACCTGAAGTAAGGCATTTGTATCAACCACCCATCCAGGGTTTGAATTCCCTGACATCTCTGCCCACCACCTACTTGCATTAGCAACAGTCACAGAAGGAAGCAGTTACTGTTCAAAGGCCTGCCTTCCAATTTTGCAGATACTATTTACTCTGAACTTTAAGAACTGACAAGACCAAGGAAGACAATTCGAGTCCATTTACTTACCCGGTAAACAAGCTCAACATTCTGCTCAGGAATTCAAATGTTCTATTATAAAGTGTTTTTTAGTCGAATGCCTTTCAGTTGTGTGTTATTTCACCAAGGAAGCTATTCATGGTCTGGTTTTTAGAACTAATATTAAAACCTAGATACTTTATGCAGGGGTACAAAAAGATTAGAATAAAAAGTAAATCTTCCTCCTTCCTTTGACCCCAGCCATACAGTTCTCTTCAAAAAGCAACCATCCTGTACTGGTTTCCTTTGTTCTTCTGGTCTTTGCATTTACAAACTTCAGTGCAAGATATCCTTTTATCCTCCCACCCAAATAGAAGCATATTGTGTATAGTATTAGGCACCTTACCTTTGTCACTAACGTTATATTTGGAGATCTTCCATGTGAGTACATATAGAGCCATTTCATTCTCTTTAACTGCTGCATAGTGTCCCCTTCCATGGACAGTGCCATACTTGCTGACCAGTCCCTAATTGATGGGCATTTACGTTGTTCCAGTCTTCAGCCATTAGGAAAATGCTACAACAAATAGCCTTCTACATAAATTATTTAAAAAAAATTTTTTTTAACGTTTATTTATTTTTGAGACAGAGGGAGACAGAGTATGAACGGGGGAGAGGCAGAGAGAGAGGGAGACACAGAATCGGAAGCAGGCTCCAGGCTCTGAGCCATCAGCCCAGAGCCAGACGCGGGGCTTGAACTCACGGACCGCAAGATTGTGACCTGAGCTGAAGTCGGACGCTTAACCCACTGAGCCACGCAGGCGCCCCAATAAATTATTTAGTGTGTGTGCAGTATTACCTGTAGGCTAAATACCTAGAAGAGGAATTACTGGCTCAGTAGGTTACGAACATTTATAACATTGACAGATATGATCACGTTGCCTTCCAAAGAGGTGTATCAGTTTATGCCCTCACTGGCGATATCTGAGAGTGCTATTCCTCCACACCCTTATCAGCATGCTGCGCTGTCACATCTTTGGTGCTCGGCCAATCTGATAATCACAAAAGGTTACCTTCCTGTAATAGCAGTTGTAATCGTCTCCTAACTCATCTCCCCATCTCCGATTGCTAAACGCTTCTCCTGGTCTAAAACCCCCTGAGGTTCCCATTGCCTGCGGCGCTCCCCGGCCTGGAAGACAGGCCCCTTCACCACCGCTCCCAGCCTACTGCGCCTACGTGATGTTTCGCTGTTTCATCACACGCGCTTCATGCTCCAACTAGTCTGAACTAATACCCATTAATCAAACACATTGTATCAATCAGGGACCTGGCAGGAAACAGATGGCACACTCAAAATGGATAATTTGAGAAGAGCTTACTTAAATCAGGAGCTGTGTACACAGCTGTGGGTAGAGTTTAGAAACAGTAAGAGACGGGGCAATACCTGTTATCACTCAGTCTTATGGCTGAAGGCACAAAACTGTCACCTGAACCCGGAGAGAGACAGCACTACCTGATAGGAGCTGCGGCCTTTGGTGGAGGGATGGGGGCTACTACGGGAATGAAAAAAATGCCACTGTCTTCTGTTGGTGCCCTTCATTGGCTGAGGCCAACTGGAAACTGCAGGGCAAGGAAGTCTGTTGGTACAGTCCACATCAGTCATCTGCCAGGACACAAGAACAGGGTGGAGGAAAGTGAAGAATGGATTTGGAGGAACAAATGGAAGAAACTCAGTACAAAACACCTGCCATACTTCCTGGCCTTTTCTCAAGCAGTTCTCACACTTGAGTCCATGTACAGTTGCCAAAATTATGCACAAGCCAAATGTCACCTCCTTTGGGAAGGCTTCCGGGATTTCCTCAGTTTCTTTGAAAAAGAATCAGGATATTTGGAGATGATAGAGCAAAAAAGAAAAGCGAATGAGATAATCTCTGAGGTCAAGCTGTTGCATTCTCTGTGAGGCACAATTTTTAAGGGAAAGAAAGATTTGAAGGAGGTGGGAAGTGTAGGCCAATTCAGCCAACATCCATGTGATAGCAAAACTTCAGAATGCATGTCAGCATAATTAGATACAGAGAATCCAGTATGTCTCCAAGTCAAGAAGTGATTTCAGCAAAATCACTGTCTCTTTGGAAACGTTCAAGAAAAGATGAGATATCAGAGGAGAAACTTCTCAGAAAGACCAAAGAATGACTTCTACAAGAAAAGAACAGGGTGGTGCACCTGGCTGGCTAAGTCAGTGGAGCATGTGACTCTTGATGTTGGGGTCGTGAGTTCATGTTGGGGATAGAGCTTAAGTAAAAAAAAAAAAAAAAAA